>NW_024465248.1:0-103043 GCF_017591425.1 Ochotona curzoniae
TATTTATGATACAGAAAACAGATTCGCTGCATTTGACGTCGGAAGCTGCCCGCGTCTGTGATGTCTGTGACGTCATCTCCGTCTGTGACGCCCCCGGAAGCGACCACCTGTGTGGGAGCGCTCCCCGAGGTCTTCCGGGACCTGGGCGCCCGTTTTCAGCAATAATGTGTTGGTAGAGGGCTGGCTAGCTGTATGCGGAGGGCAGGCGTCTGTTTTGAAGCCCAGCAGATGCAGGACTTCCAACATCAGGTAAGCAGGTTTTCACCTTCGACTCGAGCGCACCGAACAGTCCCCAGCTCCTGGCCGCCTGGAGAGGGACACCCCGAGGTGTAGGGTGAGGCTTCCCCCTCGGATAGGGTGCTCACCCCCTCCCAGGAGTGACAGAATCCCTAGGGAAGGCTTGGGGTGAGGCTGAGACTCCCCCACCAAGGAGGAGTCAGGCACTCCCTCAAGAAGGCTTGGCGTGAGATTCCCCCTCAGGAAGGCGCAAGGCGGAGTGAGGCGTCCCCCTCAGGGCTCAGGGTGAGGCTTCCCCTTGGGGGAATCAGGGACTCCCTCAGGGCTCAGGGTGAGGCTTCCCCCTCTGGGACAGCTTGTCTCTGACCTGTGAGCAATCACTTGCCTAGAGGGTTCCCCCTTGAGAGATGGCTCATCTCCCACCTGTGGTATACTTTTCTCTCAGTGATGACTCTGCCGCCCCTGGTGGAAAATTTGGAGAGTGTTGTGGGCGTTTTCTGACTCATCCTGTGCTGTTTTGTGTCCCCACTGAAGGACTTGACTTGCTGTCAGGTTAAGGCGTGAAGGGTGGCAGTGGTGATGCACCTGGCTGGTGGATAGTGCTAGAGCCCAGCTCCTGGGGTGGCTAGGAGGGCAAGGGGGGCAATTACCTTGTCTTATAGTCCTCTTAAACCTTTCTGTAACTCTCCGAAGAGGCTTATCCATTTATGTCAAAATCTGCAAGCCATGGATTTTGCTTTGTTGTTGGATCACCTCTGTTAATATGTGTATTTATTAGTTTTCTGTGTATTCTTTAAGGCCAAGGAGCTGAGAATATATGTTTTTCAGCAAATTTGGAAAAACTCATTATTTATTCGAATGTTTCACTGCTGTCCTTTGCTGGACACTCCAGATACACTTAGATTGCTTGATGTATAAACAAAACCTCCTATTCCGTTCATTGTTTTAGTGTCTTTCTGTGTTTCAGTTTGGACAGTACATTATCCTGTGCCCACGTGCAATTCATTCTGTACTGTTTGATTTGTTAACCTCATGTGATGATGTTTAATGTCAACTTTTATAATTACTTTATTTTTTATAATGGTTATTTTGTTGATATGATTTAGAAGGATTCAGGTTTAGGGAAAATTGAGTGAACTCATTGTTTCCAAGTTTGCTATTTCTTCTTTGGGGTAAAGGGAGAGAGAGAGGAAAGCCACATGCAACTTTCCAAATAGCCCAGTACCCAGGGATGAGGAACTGCCACCTTGTATCAACTCAGGGTCCAGATGTGTGCATGTTCCGAGGGTTCTGCCCAAGTGGTTTGGATAGTTCTGAAATGCTGTTGATTTCACCAGTCCAAGGATGCTGCCACCCTGCCAATATTCATTGCTGACATGGTCAGCCTCGAGTCTCCGTTCACTGCTGTCATTGTTTGGGGTTCAAAGTTCTTCTGCATTGGCACCAAATGAGCTGCCAATTCTCCTTTTACATCAGGAGAGTCTGTGTCCACTGCTCCACCTTTTTCACTAAGTTCTTGCAGGTGGGCCCAAGGACCTGGGCCAGGCTACCCAAGCCCTGCTGGATCCCCCAACCCTGGGGCTCACGAACCCCAAATCCACCTAGTAGGTAGACCCCAGGACCCAAGCCATGTGTAGATTTTGTAATTTATACATCTGGGTCTACATTTGTGTTCCTTTTAATGGTTTTCACAATCTTTAGTCCTGTATAACTTGAGTGTGGCCTGCACATGAGGTTGCCTTGGATGTACCCTGTCGTGTTCCAAGAACCGGCCATTTTTCCATAGGAATCGTGGTGTAAAGGGCATGTACTTTTGGGATTATGTGGAAAAGATGAGGATGAAGGGTTGGCATTGTGGCTTGCAGGTAAAGCTGTTACCTATGTCACCTTATTCTATATGGGTGCCCAGGTGAGTCCTGGTTGTTCCATTTCCAGTCCAGCTCTCTATGAATATTCCCTGAGAAAGCAGCAGAAGACAGTCTAAGTGGCTGGTCACCCATGTGGGAGACCGAGCTGAAGTGCCTGGCTTTAACCTCACCCAGCCTTACTCAGTATAACCATTTGCAGTGTGAACAAGCAGATAGACCATTCATTCTCTCTCCCTGTCTCTCTCCCTCCCTGTCCCCTTTCTCCTCCCTCAATTGTGCCTTTCAAATAAGCAGAATTTTAATCAGAATTAAAAGTACACTCTTGCACTGTTGACACCCTCAGTTCCAGAAATCGATTTTGTATGGTTGATTCATTCATTGTTCCTATGGCTGACTCCTGTGGCTGCTCCCAGTCTACCCATTGTCCCCATGGAAGCCTTCTCTGTGGTTGCTGTAACCTACCCATTGTTGAACCATTGTCTCCCTGGCAGTCTCCTGTAGCTGCCCAATTCCTATGGTTCCTATGGCTGTATAATTTTTTTTTTATAAAAACTCCACTAAATTGCACTTCAGGGTAACTCTGTGAAGGAAAGGGGAACTGAATCCAGACAATTATTTTTCCTGTCTCCTCAATACACTTTGCTGCTTAGCAGAGTAGTTTGGGGTGCACTTCTTTGGGAGAGGCTCAGTTTGAGTGCAACAAAATAAGCCTAAAATATAGAACTCAAGTAACACAGGATTACTGAGACTGTTTCTGCTGGGATCAGATGCAGGTTGGGTTACATCTTCTCATGACCAGGCTCCATGTTATACTGTAAATGTGGACATAGAGACAGTCACCAATAGAAAACACAAGATCTGAGACTCCACCTTGTGGCAGCAATATATAAACCAATCAGCATATAAACCATTCAAGCAGTAAAGGGAAGAGTTTCCTACAAAATCCAAATGCATCTTTCACACATCAGCATTAGGTCCAGATCCAAGAAATGGAAAACAACAGCCTAGGAATATTTGAAACTAATAAATTAATTAATAACTTCTTGAATACAGTCCCATAACCATGCAGAAAATTCATTGAATTGAATAAAAATTTTAAACCTTAACCATGTTAATTTCATCCAGATTGTCACAAATAAGCCTACAACATAAACCACAAGTAACACAGCATTACTGAGGGTTTCCCCTGGGATTGGATGCAAACAAGGTTACCTCTTCTCCTGAACAGGATCCAGGTATACAATGGGAATGTGCTGATGGAACCAATCATCAAGCAAAAAACGTAAGTCCTAAGCATATTTTTGAAGCATAAACAAATTGATTAATTAATTAAGCAAAGGATATCTTACACAATCCAAACTATAAAATAACCAATTCACATGATGACTGAATCCAAAGGAGGAAGAATTACAATTTGGAATAATGCAATGGCAACAATTACAAACACAAAATACAACTCATTAAAAAAAAAAAAAGATAGGGCAGGAGAGACTAGGAAGTAATTAAGACTTACTCAAGGTGAAACACAAAAAAATAGGATGTATGTATGTAAGATCTGTAAGCCTTCTTTGCAACAAGCATGGAAATAACACCCATGGCATAATGGGTGGGGAAAATGAAGAGTATGAAGAGAAGTTGCAAAACAAGGGTGCGGAGGATGTTTGTGGAAGTTTGATACACATAGAATTGTAATGCCGCTGCCACTGGTTTTGTCAAGCTCCAGATCACAGTGACATTACAGGCACTTGCATGGATGAGCTGAACCAACAAGATGACAGCACAACAACTTTGGTGGGAGATGACCAAGTTAAATGTCAAAGCTCTGAACTTGAGCTGCATTCTCAGCTGTCAATCTTGCTTCAGTCACATAATCCAGTGTTGCTGTCCTGGTGACAGGGAGCATTCTAATTGGCTGCATCTCTGAAGTCATGGGACTTTATGGCCATACAAGCTGTCCAAATATCAGCTGCCTTGTGATAACAACCCAGAATCCTGCAGCCTCAGGATTCTAGAAATGCCATGGTGAGACAGACTCCTGTGCCTGTTGAAGACAGATGATGAGTGTCTCAAACTTTGCTTTCTGTTGTTTTTCCCACCACACATGTCCTGATAGGGAGCATGTTCAGCCTATATGGAAGTCAGCAGATCATGAGTGTATGGAAGTGGGTGTCCACTGAGTGTGAGTATGCAAATCTGCTGAAAATGTAGTGAAGCCTAGGGCTTTTTCAACACTGCTACTATGAAAGTATTTCACTTTTTTTTCTATGAGGATCTCCAAGGAACCAACTTGATCCTACTTTTCCATTGGAGTCTTGCATCCAAGCTGAAACTCTCTCCAAGAAGTGCAGCCCAGACTACTCTGCTAAGCAGCAAAGTTTATTCAGGAAGCAAGTGAACTATCTGAATCACAGCAGCAGCCAGAACTACACCAGCAACCAGTTGGGAAGGGAGTTTCACTGGGAGCCCAGGAAGTGAATCCAGACAAAGAATTGCCCATCCTGGTGGTCTGTTTGATTTGACAAGTGGCAGAGACATAGCGGCAGATCCCAGGCTGTCAGTGCAGGAATGGGGTGAATTTCACAACCCAGTCTGCCCCTTAGACATAATTTTGTTTATGGAGGCAAGGGCTCTGGACAGAACTGCACATTCAATGAGCTGAGTGTATACGCATTTCGGACTCTGAACTGCAACATTGTGGCATGTTCTATAAGTTCTACCCAAGATAGGTCTCGGGCCAGCAGATCAACAACACTAATAGTGGCACATCACGTGCCATTTTGTACATTGTGGAAATACTTTAAGATAGCAGGGACAATAGTGAGGTGTGCATGTGCTGAGCTCAGTGAGAGCTCACTGAGCTCATTGCATTGTACTGGTCCCTCAGGAAAAATAATACCAACTATGGCATTGTACAGGTCAAAATAGATCCGTGTGTCCTCAGAAGTAACAGCCAACAGGTTTCGCAAGTTCAACACCAACAACAACCTAGTAAGATAGGACACCTGGTGTCTCCTTAATCCTGTGACCTACTCCAAACAGAAGTGGGGGAAAGGTTGTACAGACAACAGTGCAGCCTCTCCACATTGTCACAGGAGGTGGAGATTGGTGAGCCAGGAGCTGGGGATATGGAGACCATGGTAGATGTCTAACATAAGAACCCAGAGCTGGAACTTGGTGGAAATATTGGCACAAGTAACGACAGAGAGCCATGTACCATCTGCAATAAGGAAAATCGAACTGCAGACATATGTGTGCCAGAGCTTAAAAACCTGTCCCATGGAGATGAATCTGATAACCAGAAGTACAATGACCAAGAGCAAAAGAAGAGACAAAGGCACAATGAATGTTACTGAAGACTCCCATGCAAAGGAGCAAAAGCCTATGCCAATCTGAGTTAACTGAGGAAACATCGAGGAAATGGGATACAGAATGCAAAACACTTGTTATAAAGCTTCTTATCAACAATGAAAATCATGTAAAGCAAGTGTTTAAGGAATTTAAGGAATATGTCACACTGGAAATGAATCAGGTCTCCCAACTGGGTGCAGTATCCCAAGGCTTTGTGCCGTCCTTGACTGCTTTCCAGGCTATGCAGGGAGCTGGTGGGAAAATGGAGCAGCTGTGACAAGAATTTGTGCCCATATGGGATCCCTGCACATGCAAGGCCAGGACTTTAGCCACTAGGCTTCCATGAGAAGGAAAATTAATTATTTGAGGAAGCACACATAGAAGTGGTCCACTGCAAGTTAGAAAGTGCCCTGATTGTGTTCAGGGAGACGTCAGCTCCATCTGACCTCCCAGATATGAGACTAGAAAATCTTACACCAATAGTTCTCAAAGTTTCCCTTACATTGAAAAAAAAATAATAAACTGCATTCAAACAAACAAACAAAAAACCCAAATATTTTACAAATTATTAAGATGGAAAGTGTAATTATAGCAATTTTAGAGCCTATAAAAAGATATGATTTTTAAAAATCACTCCTTTTCTCTCCACTCAGAAATTGTGCTAGATTTCTGGCACCCTGGTTCAAATTGATGCTTACCACACCACCATCCCACATCAGAGCATCAGTCTGAGTCCTGCCTGCTACACATCTAGTCCAACTCTCTGTGAATGCACCTGGGAATTGTCCCTGTATGCACATAAGAGACCTGGATGAAGTACATGGTTCCTAACTCTGGCCTAGCATTCCTGACTGTTCTGGTCAACCAGGGAGTAAAATCAGTTGATCGAAGTTCTCTTTCCCTCTGTTATTATCATATTCAAATCAATCAATCTGCCATGCCTTCAGTGGAGGATTCCTTGTCCCCTCTAGTGTGGCTTCCAGGAGGGCACAGGTGCCTGACAGCATGGCCTGAGACAGGCAAAGAGGAGTTCACAGCTGGCCCTGGATGAAACTCTGTGCTGGGTCACAGACAGCTGTGAGATGAAGTCACACTAGAAATAGCTCCAGGAGTCCATCTTGCAACCAATTAGCAGAGTAAGGATGACAAATCTCCACATCCAGCCATGCACAGAGGCAACAAAGGAAGGGGCCACAGAGCAAAACCAGGAAAAACTCCCCACAGGCAAGCTAGACCCACCTAGTAGATCATAGCAATGATGGGTGGGACATGAGTGGACAGGGAAGAAGGGAAGCGGCTGTGCCCCTGGAAGGTTCCAGCCCCTGACCCTGGGACATGGGGACTAGAAAAGAACACAACCCTCAACTTGGCCTTGATGTGAGCAGCAGGGGCATTAGAGATGCACAGTGGTCACATGGTGAGCAAACCTGGATCTGGAGCAGCAGGCAGAAGAGCAATCTGCTGCATACTCCATGTTGCTAGTGAGCCTTCCTGGTCTTGGAGCAATTGGCAACTCGGTGGAATGTCTAGAGGCCCAGGAACCCTGGCCGAGCCTCCTGTGTAAGATCTGGTCATGGGCCTGGCGGCGTGGGTTAGCGGCTAAAGTCCTCACCTTGAACCACCGAGATTCCATATGGGCGCCGGTTCCAATCTTCGCAGCTCCACTTCCCATCCAGCTCCCTGCTTGTGGCCTGGTAAAGCAGTCAAGGATGGCCCAAAGCTTTGGGACCCTGAATCCATGTGGGAGACCCAGAAGAAGTTCCTGGATCCTGGCTTCAGATCGGCCTAGCATCAACTGCTGCTCTCACTTGGGAAGTGAATCATCGGAGAAAAGATCTTCTCTGTCTCTCCTCCTCTCTGTATATCTGACTTTCTAATAAATAAAGAAATCTTTTTAAAAAAATCTGGTCACAAGGTCGCCACTGGGGGACCAATACAGCCACTTTGGTTCAGGCCTACATAAGTTTGCTAACCTGCTCTTTATGCTTCTTCACAAAATGCTTTTCCAATTTCCTTTTTTGGTCACATCAGTAGGCTATCATGCCCTGTGAGTGACTTCAGTTTGAGGAATCAATAGTGTATGATTGACTCACTCATTGTTCCTATGCCTCCTGTGGCTTCCTGAACCTACCCATTGTTACCATGGTGGTCGCCTGTGGTCCGTATATCCTACCCATTGACCCCATGGCAGAATTCTGTGGCTGTCCACTCACCTGGTTCCTATGCCTGAATAACTCACTTTTTTAAAAGTTTTATTTATTTGTTTTAATTGTTATTAACATTGTATTATGTGATACAGTTTTATAGGCACTGGGATTTCCCCCACCCCTCCCACAACCCTTCCCCCATAGTGGATTCCTCCACCTTGCTGCATAACCGCAGTTCAAGTTCAGTTGAGATTCCTTCATTGCAAGCATATACCTAGCATAAAGTCCAGCGTCTTATTGTCCAGATAAGTTCAGTGGCTTCTTGGGGAGACCTTCTCTGGTCTGAAGGTAGAGCTAACAGAGTAAAGTTCTGGTCAGTTAAAAGCCCCAAGAAAACATCAGCATCAATATATAATGTTATGGAATTAATTGACATAGTATTGAGTAAACAATATGTTAAAAATAATGCAAGTTCAATTCTTCAAAACACCTGGGTTGCGACAGTATCAATGACAGGTTCAAAAAGTAACAAGCAACCAAACAAAAATTACAGGTTAAATCAAGGCAAACCTGTGGTATCTAACCTTTTGTGATTTGCTCATTTTCTTTAGCATTATAGTTTCCAGTTGGGCCCATTTAGCCACAAAGAACTGCATTTTGTTTTTTTAATAGCTGAGTAGTATTCCATGGAGTAGATGAACCAAAGCTTTCTTATCCAATCTTCTGCAGATGGTCATTTCAGTTGCTTCCATGTTTTTGCAATTACTGGTTGTGCTGCTATGAACATAGGGGTGCATGTTGGTTTGTCATGAAACAGGTGTTTTGGATATATTCCTAGGAGTGCTATTGCTGGGTCATATGGTATGCAGATTTTGAGTTGTTTGAGTGTTCTCCAGACTGATTTCCATAAAGGCTGTACCAACCTGCATCTCCACCAGCAGTGGAGTAGGGTTCTCTTTTCCCCACATCCTCGCCAACAAGTGTCGTTGGTGTTCTTTTTTATGTGAGCCAATCTTACTGGTGTTAGGTGGTACCTCATCGATGTCTTAATTTGGATTTCCCTTATTGCCAGGGAACTGGATAACTCACTTTTTCTATAAAAACATCACTTAACACGTACATCAGGGTCATTCTCTGAAGGAAGGATAGCTGACCCAGCCTGTTAACCTGCCTCCTCAATAAATTTTGCTGCTTAGCAGAGTTGTCTGTGCTGCACTTCTTGTGGAGAGGCTTGGGTTGGATGAAACATTTGGTGCATGGGCTGGGATTTTTTCTCTGTTGCACCAGCCACCCTCTCACTTGGAAGTGTGAAATGGGAGATTGATTCACTGCAGGAAATGAGCTCGAGATCCCTTGAGGAGCTGCTGGTCATCTGTCTGTCTGGGTGCACCATTGGGACTCAGAGAGCCAAGCTGGACACAGCGCATTATCCTCAGTCAGGACTCCTGCCAGGATACCGGTAGACTCCTCTGGTCTGGATCAGGAAGCTTCAGCTAAAGACTCTAAAAATTGTATTGAGTTTAGGTGGCCACCAAGTCATTAGAGCCTTGAGATCTTGACTCAAATTATGTTCATTTTCTGTCTTTTCTGTGTGTTTTTGTTGATGTTTAACTCCATGGGACAAATAAAATCTATCCCTAGCACTCTGGAATTGGTGAAACAATACTTTAAGGGCTTCAAAAAGAAGTAAGCTGAATCCAGAGACTGTTTTTAAAGACCAATAAATCACTTCTGTTCCATTGAGTGGCTGTCAATTCAGCTTGATTAGGCTAACCTGCTTATTGAGTTGTGGTCATTTGGGAACCTCACCAGTGAATGGAAATTGGCTCTTGCTGATTTAGTCTGTTTGGGGTCAGTCCTTCTGGGGTTGTCAGAAAGCTGGACGCAACTTCCGCAACAAAGTCTCGGGGTGAGATGTCACCTCAGACTTCCGGTTATCTGTCATCAGTATTTAAGAGACACTTTGCTGTTTCTGTGTAGCAGAGTCTGTGTTCCCTTTATCTTTGGCACCTGTTTCTCTTTTGTCATCAACTGGGACAAAGTGTATCATCTCTTCCAGCTGACCCTTCCCTTGGCTGTTTTTTCAGGAACTTCAGTGAAGTCAAGCAGTGCACAGGAATTGACTTTACTATTAATGTTGTCGACTTTCAGAAATTTTGTGACTGAGAGTGACTGACTTGCAATTTGTTCTTGTGAGTATGTTTTGTTCTGAGTTTTGTTGTGTCCTGAAATCTGAACATACAACAGTGTGAAAGTATGGCTTGTCAGGTTTTAAGTTCTCATTCGTTTTCTGAATTGTGACATTGTGGTGGCGACTGTCTTAATGTCTGCCTTTTTGTTCAAAACATTCAGTTCAACACTTCTGGTACCAAAGTAGCAACTCTAGTCTGAGCTCTGTTCTAATGGTCTCCTAAGGTATATGTGCAGTTTGCAAAATAAAAGGTTTTGTCTTACAATAACACAGCTTAGCTTCAGAGTTTCTTGAGATTAAATGAAAATGGCCTGGTAATGAAACTTAGTTTTATGCCAAATTTTCCAACTAATGTTGGAAAGAAAAAATTCAAAACTGTCAGCACTAAAAGTGTAAATGTGCGTGACTGATGTACATTTCCTAAGTCATCTAAGGCATAGTTAATAGGTACAAATTGGGCAAAGATAAAAGACTACAGTTCTAAATATGATGTTAAATTTTGCATGTTCTTTTATTTAAAATGATCGTTATATCCTCAATAATGAAAAGGGGTCAGAAAAAGAAAATGTTGAATTTCTTGTGAAATATTTTTTTCTTGCAAGAGACTGTCCGCATTGCCCTGGAATGAAAAAATTCAAAATATTTACAAATATAGGAAATTAGTCATTATTATGAAAATATCTGAATCAGTTAATCCAAATTTATTGTATTATTAAAATTAATTTTTAAAAAACTGTCAAGTTCTAGTTGAGAAAACCTGATTTTTAAAGGAGTAAAGGTTGCCTCTGCATATAAACATTTACTTTGAGGTATTTGAGTGGATCACTTTATAAGCATAAATATCTGATATGTAATCTGTAAACTGTAACTGTAATCTATAATCTGATTAAATGGGTAAATGTTATTTTGGGCTCCTGAGCATATTTGTTACGTTTGTTTTCTCTGACTTTGGTATTTCCAGATAGGCCTCTGGAGATCTCAAAATGTAAAAAAAGAAAGTCAGAATACTGTTTTTCTTGTTTTAATGAAGGTATTGGCTGTTTGGATTGTATGCAAAGGATTACCAAGATGTGAAAGTATGCTATGTCATTCAGAATAAAAATAATTTCAATGGTTCTATTGTAACAATTGTTATCTTACTGAAAAGAAACAAATGTTTTGTTACAAGCCTTTTTACTTCTGAGGAGCAGAATTCTTTTCTTTTTTTTTAATTTTAATTTTTTTATTGGAAAGTCAGATACATAGAGAGGAGCAGAGAGAGAAAGATCTTCCCTCCGATGATTCACTTCCCAAGAGAGCGCAACGGCCAATGCTATGCTGATCTGAAGCCAGGATCCAGGAACTTCCAGGTCTCCCACATGGGTGCAGGGTCCCAAGGGTTTTGGCCATCCTCGACTACTTTCCCAGGCCACAAGCAGGGAGCTGGATGGGAAGTGGAGCTGACAGGATTAGAACAAGTGCCCATGTGGGCTCCTGGCTTATTCAAGATGAGGACTTTAGCTGCTAGGCCATGCCACTGGGCTCAGGAGCAGAATTATTTTCAAAGAAACACTCCAAAGTTAATTCTGCAGCAGAGTGGTGGGCCTGCTACTGAACTGGCCAGGCTCCAAGCTGCCCTTCCCACTACATCCCATTACATACTCTACTGGGACTTAAACACCAATTGGGGTGATGGGGTTATTAATCAGTATTGCTAGAGTCTTCTGAGAGAGGCCCAATGGCAGCTAGAAAGCCAACCAAACTTTCTAACGTAAGCAAGATGTTCAGAGGTCCAATAACCCCCTGTGGTGTTTCTTATGTGTCTCCTAGAGGTATACAACTTATACATCCTGATAGATCGTAAGGTGCCTGAAAACAGCTGCACTATAAATGTAGCCTTTGTAGTCCAGTTGAACCCTGATGTTTAACATAAGTTACAAAAGTTAAAAGAATTCAAGAAAAAGCTGTTCTCTGAGTTGATAGATGTAGCACAAAAGACCACCCCCCCCCAACTAAAACCAGAATAACGAACTTTGGAAAAGGATCTATTGTTCTTCCTTTTCCTGTGATGCTGGAGTGCACATAGAATCTCTGCCATCTGAGCCAACACATGATTGCCAAGACAGCCTAAATTCTCTGACAAACGCGGGGACTAACTTGGTGGACATTCCATGGCCTGAAACCAATAAAATCCTGTTTACAGATGGAAGCAGTTACATCATTGACAGGATCAGTTATGTGGTATAGTGGTCATTTTCCATGATCACATCATATGGGCCCGAGCACTACAACATGAGACAGTAGCTCAGAAGGATGAATTAATTACCCTGACCCAATCCCTGAGATCAGGCAAAGAAAAAAAGTATAAATAGATATACGGACTGCAGAAGTGCCTTTGCCACTGCCCATGTCCATGGGGCCCTTTATCAAGAAAGGAGACTTACCAAGCAACAAAACAAGTTGCATAAAAACCAGTGGGGCCCCCTTAAGATGCTCCTAGTTCTGCAGGAATGAACACTGCCACAGACTCCCCAATATGTGAGTGAACAAATGGATCTCAAATGAACTCACAGGACAGAGACTGACTTGAAAGGATGGAGACACATAGCTGATGAAAAATTATATTGCTGGAAGCATCGGAACTGAGTTTGTACAGAGTCACCATTACATCCCTGGAATAAAAAGAAGCTCAACAAGTCTCACTTCGATGTCACAGCTCCATCCAGATAAAGCCAGGACCATGAGGTGAGTCAACTCCAGAACCTGTATTATGAGGAAGCCCTCCAGAAATATTGGGAAATTAATTTCACTGAAATTCTACTGGGAAAATATGGGTACCAGTATCTCCTTGAGCTAAGACACCTTCTCTGGCTCGGTAGAATCATTCTCCATCAACACAGAAACACCTCAGTAGTAGCCAAGAAGTGAGTTGAAACTGCCCCGCCATTTGGTCTTCCTCTAACCGTGGGGTTTGACAATGGCCTGACATCCATAATTCAAATCACACAATTTTTAGCCAAGGCCTTAAATATTTTTAATTAAAATTTACACTGTGCATATAGGCCTTAGAGTTCAGAAAATAAAGGATAAATATATTCTTAAAGGAAACTTTAACTAAATTAGAATTAGAAAATGGCAAAAGTGAATGAGCCTCCTTCCCTTTGCCTTCCTGTGTATCCATTATGTACAAGACTTCACCCTGTATGATATCATGTTAGAAGGCAACCAACTATAGTCCCCAAGCATGGAGATGAAAAATTGGCTGAGTTAAATAATGAATCCCTCCTTAAGTCATTACAGACTCTATACGTTGTCCTTCAGCAGACTCATACCCTGGTAAAGGCAGCATATCCAGGAACATAAGGAGAGTATCTCACTCCAATTCTTGTGAACTCCAGCCTGCAGAATTGCTGTGGACTAAGAAACAAAAGCCTGACACCCTTGAGCCACACTGGACTAGACCCCTGCTTGTAATTTTGACTTATAATCCAACTGTAGCAAAATTTGCAGAAAAACGTCACTGGAGTCACCACACATAGACTCAATGCTGGAAAAATGGGCTGTAAAGGTCATGGACGACATGCTAAAGAAAAGGCTTTCCTGAGAGACTTTCTAATACTTGCAATTCAGTCAATTCTAACTTTTCATAGGACAAAGGGAATGGGCTCTCCCTGCACAAACGAGTTAATTATATTTAAGGACTAAGACTTCTATGCCTTTGTGTGGAACCCTTAAGTGAAATTTACCCTGCTTTACTCCTTTCCTCTTGGCTAGCCCTCTAATATTAATGTTTCAAGCAGAAATTGTAGGCCTGTGTGCTATAAACTGTTTAACAAATGTATAACTGACTATGTCCAGGCAGTAAAGTTCATGATGCCAAGGACCCACTATCAGTATATTAATAATCAGAACAAGGAGTCCATGATTTGGCTCCACAGGAGAAAAATAAAAACAATAGGAAATGTGACAGGTTAAAAATTATAGAGTGAGTGTTTCCCATGGTCACAAGTGGGGTTAGACTGACATTTGTCCCCTAGGGAGGAGCAAGGAGTGAGGTATTCCTATGAAGAAAACCTCATGAAAAGAGAGACCCATGAAAGGAGAAATCAGGTCATGGGAATTGAACTTCATAAACAATGGAAAAATGGAGCCAAAATTTTCAAACATTAAGTAAATAAATTATGTGGCTACCTTAAAAACCTCCCTAAACTCCTTGGCCCAGGTAGCCATCCAACACAGCCTGAGACCCAACCTATTGCACTTTGAAAAAGGAGGCCATTGAATGACCCTGAGGAAAACCTTCTGGTGCTATGCAAGTCACACTGAAATAACTAAAAGTAGTCTCTCTCTAGACAGAAATCATCTCAAGGAAAAAGAAAAGCAAAGAGAAAATCAACAGAATTGTTTTGACAGTTTCTTCTCCTAGTCACCTTGGCTTACCATGTTAATTACAGCCTTATGATTTTGCTCTTAGGATGGCTAGTAGGCTGTAGTATGATTAATTGCAGGGTTAAATCTATGAAAAAGCATTAATACTGCTAAATTTATGGTCCCCAGGTCTCATCATAATTCCAGTTCTGTGAATGACAATGAGTCAAAGGTTTGACTCTAGCTACTAGGAAAGAGTGAGAATGTGAAATCCTGTCACAAAATGGAGTCACTTTGGTTCAGGTCTACATAAGTTTGCTAACATGATATTCATGCTTCTTTACAATATGCTTTTCCAGCTTTCTGCTTTTTGGGTCAGATCACTAGGCTAACATGTCCTGCTAGCAATCATCAGTTCCAGAAATCTATATTGTATGATTGATTCACTCATTGTTCCCATGGCTGCCTCTTGTCGCTGCCAATGCCCACCCATTGTCCCCATTGAAGACATTGTGATTGTAATAGCCTACCCATTGTCCCCATTGTCCCCATGGCACCCTCCTGTAGCTGCCCAACTCACATGGTACCCATGGCTGTATAACTCTTTCTATAAAATTCATCTAACTCCCACCTTGAAAAAAATGCTGATGGCAGCCAGTCTGTTTACCTGTGTGCTCAATAAATTTTGCTGCTGAGAGAATCATGATGGCAGAATAGGGTAAGGACACGTTTAATCAGATGGAGAAACATTTAATCAGGATGAGGCAGAGAGGACATATTTCAGGAAATAGGAAAGCACAGAACAACACCAGAGATATCCTGGAAACTGACAGACACAGGAAAGCAGCAGGCACAGCAGTGTGATGTTGCAGTGAATGATACTCCAGCACATCGATCTCAACTCCAACAGCAGCCGGAACTCCACCAGCAACCAGGTGGGAAGGGACTTTCACTGGGAGCTTGGGTGGTGAATCCAGACTAAAAAATGTCTATCCTGCTGGTCTGATTGATCTGACCAGGAGCAGAGACAGAGCAGCAGATCTCAGACGGGCAGTATGAGAAAAGGGTGGATTTCATAGCCTAGTTAGCCCCCTACGGCTGAATTCGGCGCAATTTTGCATAAAGAGGAAGGGGAAAGGACAGAGCATGCTCTGAGCTGGGAGTGAGCTCATTTCTGACTCTGTGAACTGCAACGACGTGGTATTCTACAGGTTCCACCCAAGAGAGGTTTGGGTAGCCCTCAGATCTGACGGTAAGTAGATTAAGAACTGAAGTAGTGGTACATCAGGCACCATTTTGTGCACTGTAGCAATAGCTTTGTGACTGCAGGGGACAACAGTGAACTGCGCATGTGCTGAGCTCGCAAGAACTCGTTGTGGTTCCGCAGAAAAATAATACCGACTGTGGCATCATACAGGTCAAAATAGGTCCGTGTGGCACCCAGAGCTAATGTCCAACAGGTTCCGACAAGATCAGCACCACCAACAAAATAACTAGATAGGACACCTGTTGCCAATCTAATTCTGGGAGCCATGAGCTGGTGTTGTGGAGATCATGGTGGAAATCTGACATAAGAACCCAGACCTGGAACTCGCTGGAGGTTGTGGCACAAGTGACTACAATAGAAAATAGTGTACCAATTGCAATAAGTAAAATCGCATTGTAGACCTGTGGGTGACACAGCTTAGAAACCTGCCCCAAGGAGAAGACTCTGCTAACCAGAAGTACAATGATCAAGAGCAAAAGAAAAGACAAAGGCACAATGAATATTACTGAGCACTCCCCTGCAAAGGAGCAAAACCCTATGCCAACCTCAGAGTTAACTGAGGAAGACATCGAGGAAGTGGGGGACACAGAATCCATCAGACTCATTTTGAACATTCTGGTCAAAAATGAGAAGCTCATGCAAGAGTTCAAAGAATTTAAGGAAGCAGTAAAGGAAATCAAGGCTGGTATATCAGAAGTTAAGAACACAGTAGAGCAAATTACAAGTACAGTGGAGAGTCTCCAAAATAGAATGAAGCAAGCAGAAGAAAGAATCTCAGATTTGGAAGATATCTCAGGTCACCAGGGGGAAGCAAACAAAAAGCTGGAAGCAGAGCTGGATCAGGCCAAAAAAAGTATTCAAGAATTGAAAGACACTATTAAGAGGCCAAATATAAGAGTTATGGGAGTCCCAGAAGGTGCAGAAAGAGAAGCTGAGTTTGCAAATGTATTTAATGAAATAATCAAGGAAAATTTCCCTAATCTGGAGAAAGAATTGGGAAACAAGATCCAGGAGGGACACAGAGCTCCCAACAGGCTTGATCAAAAGCGATCTTCACCAAGACATATGATTATCAAACTTTCTTCAATTGAACATAAGGAAAAGATCCTTAAATGTGCACGTGAAAAAAAATCAATTGACATATAAAGGAATGCCAATTAAGCTCACAGGAGATCTCTCACAGGAAACTCTACAGGCAAGAAGAGAATGGAGTGACATATTCCAGATTCTAAAAGAAACAAATTGTTGGCCTAGGATAACATACCCAGCAAAGCTTTCTTTCATCTTTGAAAATGAAATAAAATTCTTCCACTGTAAAGAAAAGCTAAAAGAATTTGCCTCTTCCAAACCTGCCCTACAAATGATACTTCAAGAGGTTCTCTTGACAGAGAAGAGGAATAGCACCTACCAAAACCAAAGGCAAATGGAAAGAACATCCAAGTAAAATGACAACAGTAGACTCAACCAATGAACAACCCATTCCTAAAACTCAACCCATTCCCAACCAAAGTACCACGCATGTATGTTTAACTCTGAATGTAAATTGCTTAAGCTCAATCAAACATCATAGATTAGTAAACTGAATTAAAAAAGCCATCCGTTTATTGTCTGCAGGAGACATACTCCAACAAAGATCAGTGGAGACTCTATCACATGAGTTTTGTTGTTTTCTGTTGGCTTCATCTCTTCAAAAAACTTTCTTCTGATTAATCATTTAATGACTCGTAGATCATGCAGTGGCATCATTTTCTTCAAGAAGGTTCTTGATTTTCATTTTTTTCAGCTACACGTTAGTATATTTATAGTAGAGTATAGTATATTTAATAGCATGTTGTTTAACTTCTTGGTGTTGCTAATTTCTTTTTTCTCTCGTATGTTGATCTTGTTTTGTGGCTCTTCATTTAAGGGAATGTATAATAGTTGTGTAGTCAAGACTGTCATATCTATTAATATGTCATTTAACTTTATGGCATTATAAATTTCTCTTTTTCTTTCTATTGTTGATTTTGCATTATAACTTTTCATTTGAGGGGATGTACAGTAGCTGTGAAATGGAGACTAACATCCAGATGTGAGGATGCAGTGTTGTATGCTTTTATGTTTCCCGACAAAGATAGAGTTACAATGACCTGTTTACTATATCTTGATAATAGGATTCTGGACTCTCTGCCATTGTCCATGCCCGCAATAGTGGACATATGACTGAATATGAAGAACTATATGTTAGCAATGATATTAATTTTACGCGGGGGGGGGGGAGGACGGGATTGGGGAGATGATAAGGGATTATGGAACTGTATCATAAAATGATAGCAATAATAATAAAATGTGGGAAAAGCAAAGATTGTAAGAATTTCATCTTTTTCTTTGCCTTCATCTGTAAGGAGGCCTAATTGCCAGTAGATGGCACCATATACATGAGCTATAGCAAAGGCACACATAGAGACACGTACTGTGGGTAGCCATGATGCATGAAATCAGTGTGAATCTGAGCAGTAGTGGTGGCAGCTGACACATAATCTCTGCCTGAAAAGGAACTGCAAGAGTCTGATGACAGACAATTCTTTTGTCTCTGAGATATGCCTCCCACAGTCTTGGGTGTTTTTTGACCAGCAGTCCCCAACACTCCTCAGGGCCATGACAATGGTGTAGCTTGGCTGCAGAAGCACCAGAGACAAATTGGTGAGGGACGTCCATTTATTGGAAAGATCAAACAAGCATATATACAATGGAGGGGGAAGGCAGAAGGGTGGTCTCAATAGTACTCCCACCCTACACTGTTATTGTACCTCGCCAGTAGGCATGCCTATCTCTCTGGACACTCTAACCAAGTCACCAGTTACATTCTGTAAGCAGCGTTGGGAGCTTAATGTTTTAGGCCATGTGCAGGTAGACCAAGGTAAGCTAGCACCTGGGCTGAAAGCTATGCCTTTGTGTATGATCATTACATGTGACTGGTAAACAGGATGAAGGTTACATTTCACTTCTTAGAGTTGCTTATCAGGGAAATTCTAGCACAGCTTCGCAGGGATAGAGAGATTAGGATACAGCCTGCTACTCGGGATGTATGCCCAGTGAACAGGCCAAGATGGAGTCTCTGATAGCTGAGGCCACTGCCAGGACTTTGCCTTGGAGACACAGTGTGCCATGTGCTTATGGCATCCTGCATGGAATAAGCAGGCAGAAATGCAGGAGAGATCTCCCATACTTATTATTCAAGGAGAGACAGTAGCCAAACAGGATCCACATTTGGCCAGATAGCACAAGAGAATCTTGCCTCTGCACAAGATTCATCCTTCAAATCTGGGTCTTTATCACTACAACTGCCACATGCATCAGTCCATATCTGTGATTCCAATATAATTCTGTAATAGGATGAGAATTTTGAGATTCTATAAAAGATAAATGTGTGAATGACAAAGATGATATTTCAAACAAGTGTTAACACACTGAGCATTTAGTATCAACATTAAACTTGAAAGCAGCATTCACATTTACCACCTCACAACAAAGGGAGATGACATACAAATTGCATCTTAATTATTTTAGCAACAAATAACCTCACTTCTGAAATAAAATGATACTCCTCATGTTTATTAAACACTGGCTGAGACTTTCAAAGTATGTTTCCACATCCATTGCCCTTTTACAATGTTTTGTATTTGCACTTTTACTAATGGTTGTTTTTTGATTCACTTTATAAGCTCCGACAGACAATAATAACAGGTTTATGGTAGCTACTCTTTCTATTTACATGCTTTTGTAGTGCTGAGATCTGTGACTTTGCTAACGATTGACTTTTCAGTCAATGCAGTAGGTTTGCCCATTTTTGTGAATACGCTAATTACTGAAGTATATATGCTTTCCAATGTGCTCAAAATGCTGGTGTATGAATTTTAACACACATGTAATACATCCATGCTTTCCCATGTGAATTCTGATGTCTAATAAAGCTTGACTGCTTGTAACAGGATTTTCAACCCACTACATTCGTGTGCTTCCTATCCTGTATGGATCCCCTGATGTCAAATGAAACCTGACTGGTAAGTAAAGGCTTTAAGATACACACTGCATTCGTAAGGTTTCTGCCCTGTGTGGATGCTCTGAAATATGATTAGGTGTGACATGAGAAAAAGAAAAAGAAATTTTTGGTGTTGCTGTATACACTGGAATGGAAACTAAAATGGCATTAAATTACAAAAGCAAATCACAGAAGCGATCTGCAGTAGAAAAGTCAATGAATACATTTTTGATCATTTATCTAATAATCCTTATTTCTGAAGCCATCATCAGCATTATCTTGAAATATACATGGCAAGCTGAAGAAAAATGGGATGAGCCTTGGTATAACCAAAAAACAGAACATCAGAGAAATAGTAGTAAGATTCTGAGATTTATTTCAGACTTTCTTGCTTTTCTGGTACTCTACAATTTCATCATTCCAATTTCATTATATGTCACGGTTGAAATGCAGAAATTCCTTGGGTCATTTTTTATTGGTTGGGATCTTGATCTTTATCATGAAGAATCAGATCAGAAAGCTCAAGTCAATACTTCTGATCTCAATGAAGAGCTTGGACAGGTGGAATACGTGTTTACAGATAAAACGGGTACACTGACAGAAAATGAGATGCAGTTTCGAGAATGTTCAATTAATGGCACAAAATATCAAGAAATCAACGGTAGACTTGTACCTGAAGGACCAACACCAGATTCTCCAGAAGGAAATTTATCTTATCTTAGCAGTTTATCTCATGTTAACAATTTTTCCCATCTTGGAACCAGTTCCTCTTTCCAAACCAGTCCTGAAAATGATGCTGAACTGATTAAAGAACATGATCTCTTCTTTAAAGCAGTCAGTCTCTGTCACACGGTGCAGATCAGCAGTGTTCAAACCGATGGCATTGGTGATGGTCTCTGGCAGTCCAGCCTGGCCCCATCCCAGGTGCAGTACCATGCCTCTTCCCCAGATGAAAAGGCACTAGTGGAAGCTGCTGCACAAATTGGTGTTGTATTTGTCGGCAATTCTGAAGAAACTATGGAAGTTAATACCCTTGGAAAACTGGAAAGGTACAAACTGCTTCATATCCTGGAATTTGATTCAGATCGTAGGAGAATGAGTGTAATTGTTCAGGCACCTTCAGGTGAAAGGCTTTTATTTGCTAAGGGAGCTGAATCATCTATTCTCCCCAAATGTATAGGAGGAGAAACAGAAAAATGAGAATTTATGTAGATGAATTTGTTTTGAAAGGACGAAGAACTCTATGTTTAGCCTATAGAAAATTTACACCAAAAGAATATGACGTAATAGACAGATGCCTGTTTGAAGCTAGGACTGCCCTGCAGCAGCGGGAAGAGAAGTTGGCAGATGTCTTCCAGTTTATAGAGAAAGACTTGGTATTACTTGGAGCCACAGCAGTGGAAGACAGACTACAAGATAAAGTTTGAGAAACTATTGAAGCATTGAGAATGGCTGGCATCAAAGTGTGGGTGCTCACTGGAGATAAACATGAAACAGCTGTTAGTGTGAGTTTATCATGTGGACATTTTCATAGAACCATGAACATCCTTGAGCTTACAAACCAGAAGTCAGACAGTGAATGTGCTGAGCAGTTACGGCAGCTTGCCAGAATTACAGAGGATCATGTAATTCAGCACGGGCTAGTAGTGGATGGAACCAGCCTGTCTCTTGCACACAGGGAGCATGAAAAGCCATTCATGGAAGTTTGCAGAAATTGTTCAGCTGTGTTATGCTGTCGTATGGCGCCATTGCAGAAAGCAAATGTAATAAGACTAATAAAAATCTCCCCTGAGAAACCTATTACCCTGGCTGTTGGGGATGGTGCTAATGATGTCAGTATGATACAAGAGTCAAATGTTGGAATAGGAATCATGGATAAAGAAGGACGACAGGCTGCAAGGAATAGTGACTATTCAATAGCTAGATTTAAATTTCTCTCCAAATTACTTTTTGTTCATGGTCATTTTTATTATATTAGAATAGCAACCCTTGTATAGTATTTTTTTATAAGAATGTGTGTTTTATCACACCCCAGTTTTTATATCAGTTCTACTGTTTGTTTTTTCAACAAGCATTGTATGACAGCATGTATTTAACTTTATACAATATTTGTTTTACTTCCCTACCTATTCTGATATATAGTCTTTTGGAACAGCATATAGACCCTCATATATTACAGAACAAACCTACCATCTATAGAGACGTTAGTAAAAATCGTCTCTTAAGCATTAAAACATTTCTTTATTGGACCATCCTGGGTTTCAGTCATGTCTTTATTTTGTTTTTTTGGATCCTATTTTCTAATGGGAGAAGACACATCTCTGCTTGGAAATGGCCAGATGTTTGGAAACTGGACATTTGGCACTTTGGTCTTCACAGTCATGGTTATTACAGTGACAGTAAAGATGGCTTTGGGAACTCATTTTTGGACATGGATCAATCATCTTGTTACCTGGGGATCTATTATATTTTATTTTGTATTTTCTTTGTTTTATGGAGGGATTCTCTGGCCATATTTGGGCTCCCAGAATATGTACTTTGTATTTATTCAGCTCCTGTCAAGTGGCTCTGCTTGGTTTGCCATAATTCTTAAGGTTGTCACATGTCTCTTTCTTGATATCGTAAAGAAGGTATTTGACTGACAGCTCCATCCTACAAGTACTGAAAAGGCACAGCTTACTGAAACAAATTCAAGTATCAAGTGCGTGGACTCCCTGTGCTGTTTCCCAGAAGGAGAGGCAACGTGCACATCTGTTAGAAGAATGCTGGGATGAGTTACAGGAAGATGTAGTCCCGCCCCCCTCAGCAGATCATGGAGTGCCTTGGATCCTTTCTATACCAACGACAGGAGCATCTTGACTCTCTCCACTATGGACTCACCTACCTGTTAAAGGGTCAGTAGCACTCTGTGGGAGCCATTTCACCTGCCAGGCTAAAATTCAGTATTGGCCATCCTGTGAATGGCCACACTTGCTCTGAAATCTCTTGCTGAAACTTCAAGTAGTTCATCCCCACACAGAGTTAAAGTGACAAACAAACAAAACATTAACGTGAATCCCTCGTATTCCACCTTGACCTTCAACGTGTCACAGTGTGTGAATAAAGAGACAGTTCCTGTCTCTGTCTGGATTTGTCCCTTGTGCTTGAGGGACTCCTAATGGCATTTCAGGATGTTGCTGAGGCCACTTTATTTTAATATCAAGAAAGTGGAAAAAAATAACTTATGTGTATTTTTTAGTGTTAGCTTGGTTATTGGCTATTTAAATCTGCTTCTATAAATTATTCTGAAAGTTTGTCTCAAGAACTCTGTTTTTTTAATTAGAGTTATATTTGAAGATTTCATGAGAAAAGTGAACATGAATGGTAAGGAATTTTGGTCCCTCCCTGGCCTGTATTGTTGATTCAGTAGCCTTTGTAAGTTAGCAGACGAATATAGAAGAACGCATTTCCAACCATTTTTTACTACAGTCTGGGCAGTCAATTTATACTGATAAATTTCTCAACAAGCACTGTAACACAGCCACAAAAGCGAAAATCATATAAATGCAAGGGATATAGACTCTCTTATATAGAAATCAGGAATCAGGTCCAGTCACCAGATTTCAAATTGATGTTTACTATTTTTGTGATAGAATATGAAGAACCCATAGTGGGCAAATTGGAAACCCTTAGCATATTATTAATTTAATGTGTTATCATTGAATCTTTTGCATGCTCTAAGTATCTAAACTTGCTTTATTTTCTTTATCTGGAGTTTCTGTTCCTTTCATGATAATGTAAAGTTCAACAGTATCAATAAAAATAGTTTGGACAGTATTTTAATATCTGAAATATTTTTGATTATACAAATTAAAATATAGACAATCAAATCAATAAAAAGAGAAAAAGTCTCTATGGCTAGTCTAGAAAAAAAAAAAAAGGAAAAAGAAAATTTCTATCCTGTGTGGACCCTCTGATGTCTAAACAGGTGTGGCTTTTGACAAAAGTCTTTTCCACACTCACTGCTTTCATAAGGTTTTACCCCAGTGTGGATTCTCTGATGGCTAATGAGGTGTGGCTTACGAGTAAAAGCTTTTCCACACTCACTACATTTATAAGGCTTTTCCCCAGTGTGCATTCTTTGATGTCTAATGAGGTGTGGCTTAAGAATAAAAGCTTTCCCACACTCACTACACGCATAAGGCTTTTCCCCAGTGTGGATTCTCTGATGATGAAGCAGGCCTGACAGGTTGGTAAATGCTTTTCCACACTCACTACATTTATAAGGTTTTTCCCCAGTGTGGATTCTCTGATGTTCTCTCATGTTTGACTTACGAGAAAAAGTTTTTCCACACTCACTGCATTCATAAGGTTTCTCCCCAGTGTGGATTCTCTGATGATGAACCAGGCCTGACAGGTTGGTAAATGCTTTTCCACACTCACTACATTTATAAGGTTTTTCACCACTGTGGATTCTCTGATGTACAAAGAGGTATGACTTACAAGAAAAGCATTTACCACACTCACTGCATTCATAAGGTTTTTCCCCAGTGTGGATTCTCTGATGTTCTCTCATGTTTGACTTACGAGAAAAAGTTTTTCCACACTCACTGCATTCATAAGGTTTCTCCCCAGTGTGGATTCTCTGATGTGCTCTCATGTTTGACTTACGAGAAAAAGTTTTTCCACACTCACTGCATTCATAAGGATTTCCCCCAGTGTCAATTCTCTGATGCCTAATGAGAGATAACTGCTGCTTAAAGGCTTTTCCATGCTCAGTGCATTTATACAGATTCTCCGCACTTTCAAGGATCTGATCTCTAATGAGTTCTGACTTCTGGTCCATGTTTTCTTTACATTCATTGGACACATACAAATTATTTCCTGTGTCAGTTCTGTGTTTGGTGCTAAGGCAAGATTTATAGTAGCCAACATGAATTTCTTCTCCCATACTGACAGGTTGCTGATTCCATAGGTCTTTGCTATAAACTTGCTCACACGTAAGGACTATCTTCTTCCCGCTGAAAGTTTTCTCTTTCCCATTGTGTTCAAAGGACTGCTGACAAATGTGGATCTTGTCAAGATGACTGAGATTTTTCTCACTCTCGAGGTTGTTCTCAGGAACATTAGAGTCATGTTTTTTCTCAAATGGCATTTCATCAGGCTTCCTGTGGGATAAGAGGATTTAAAATAAACTATGATGTCATTTCCCCTCTCCTTTCAAAAGGCATTAGATCTCTCAGCCCCTCCTGGGAGTTGCTTTCCTCCTCCCCTCTTCCAAGTTCAACTGGTCCATTAACAAGTAGAAGTTTGGTCTGCAACTGGTTTCCATTTTCTGTTTCTATACTACGTTAAAGGAAAGATTCACTGAGTTTTCACAGTAACATTTGGTTTGGTGCACAATATGGTACTTGAAAAAGAATTTTGGCTCTTATACAAGACCTAGGAGGGTAGACTTAGCAAAGAGAAGACTCCACATGTTTTGTACTAAACCTGTGGATATGACCTTAGTACCACATGCCAATGAAAAAACTGGAACACACCCACGTACCCACATAATCTCCAGCAACTACCTAGCTCTGGCAAAATTTCCAGATGGAGTGTATTAGAAAAGACGATAGCAGACAGCAACATGAAGTGCAATTGGGGGAAGACTAGACTGAGCCAGGCTGCAACACATGCTGGTGGAAAATGAGTTGAGGCAAGCCATGGCAGTCAGAGGGATGTTGGTGCTGGACTCATGATGCCTGCATGCAGGAGATCCAGTGGGGCTCTGGTAGCCTTGTCTGGGTTCTTGGGCACACCTGTATGACGAGCCCAGTTTATGAACACCAGCAGCTGTGTGGTAGTTTCTGTTGCCTGGCTTGAGTCCTTGGCTGGTCAGTGCAATGGGTCCTTGGTCTGCAAGTCCTGGTACTGGAGCATGTGGCAGGCCTCAGGTCACCTGGCTTGGATACTTTACATGCCTGCATGGTGGTGCTAACTCAGTGAGTGCTGAAGGTGGGACTCCACTGGGGCAGGATCGGCTGGCTCAGGTCTTGTAAGAACTGGTCCTCCTCAGTTGAAAAGGAGTATTAGACAACTGGCCTGGATTCACCTGGAGATAGCAGCCCACTGAGGCCTGGAAAGCACATCTGGACCATCCAAGAGAAAGGAGGCGAGAACAGATTGAATAACTACCCCAGCTAAATGATGACACCAAATATCTGGGTGGATGGAGATTCTAAGGTCAACCATGATGACCAATGAACATTGAAAGGGTTCCCTCTTGCTTGAATCAGTGAGATGGACCTCATTTCAGAGCTATCAGAACCATCAGGAAAGAAACCTTGGAGTGTGTGCCACATTGACACCCTGGTTTGGTCTCAGGGGTCCAGGACCCATCCTTAAGTACTAGGATGGTTGGGAGGCCTGGTATAGCTTCTCTGAATATCATTTAACCATGACCTAAAACAGGAGGGAAAAATAGAAAATTTGGAAATGATTACACCAATTTCTCTTTAATGATCTAATAGAATCACACACACACATTGAGTGCAATTAAATCACACACACACACACACACAAAATACACAGAAACCCAACTCATGAAAAAAAATGACTACATTGCATTCCCCTAGTTCCACCCACCTCATGATGTTGGAGGTGGGTGGAGCCTAAGCCTGTCTTGTTCCCAACATATCCACTCCCAATGTACTCACCCGGAAGGGCAAAGCCTTTTGAGCCCAGGCAGGCCAAGGCCCAACTCATCACATAGTCATACTGGCTGAAACTAGGGTCACAAACATGGACTCCATCTGGCTTGGGTCTTCCCAGGAAGAGCAAATGTATGTGAGGACAGAGAAAATGTGTAGTTTCTACTCAATACCAGTTGATCACATTCAGGAGGTGGATACAGAAGCTGGATCTCAAAGTCATACTTTTAAAATTATCTTATTGCAGACAAAGAAATTTTATTTGCAAAGTGGTCATGTGAGCAAGAGAAGAGGAGGGAAGAGGAAAGCACTTCTCGAGAGAAAACTAGGTGGTGGTGTGCTTCTTGAAATTGGAGACACCCAGTTAGTAACTCTTGATTGTTGTTCCAACCCTTGGTTACTGAAGCAGGATGTATAACTGGAAAAAAGGACCCACTCCTCTGTTTTCTCCCAATTCCTGTGAATCTCATCCTTCTACCTGATTCCACACTCCTACTTCTCTATACAAGTTACGAGAATCACTGAGCTTTCCTGGTAACATTTGGTTTGGTGCACAAAATTGGACATGAGAAAGACTGCTGGCTCTTATACAAGAGCTATGTGGCTGGACTTAGCAAAGAGAAGACTCCACAAGGTTTCTACTGAGCTGTTGGAAATGACCGTTGGCACCCCATGCCTCTGCACAAATATGAACACACCCACCCACCCATGTAACCTCCAGTCACTGTCTAGCTCCAGCTAAACTTCCAGACTGATTGTGCTTTTAGCAGTTCGGGGGGTGGGTGGAGATAAGAAGTGTAACAGTTTAGGACTTTTGAGGCTTTAATCACCAACTATCTATTTTCACTTTTGCTATCACATCAATTTTCATTTTAGAAGCAAGTCTCTGGGTCATTATACTTGGGAAACTGTTGGAGGATTGACAGAAGAGGCCAATTTTCTGCATGGCTTGAAACTTCTTCAGTGGATCCTGGATCCTAACCACCTGACATGGGACCAAAGTTCTGGGCTCCTTCTTCAGGCTACACATTGGTTTATCCTCATTAGAGGAGGGATGAGAGTCCAGGCACCACCAAATATCCACTTTGGTTTGAGTTTTTATTGTTGAGATGTATTTATATTTACTGGAAATTCAGATGTACAGAGAGGATATGAGACACATAGGAAGATCTTCCAAATGCTGATTCACATCCCCAAAATACACAACTGCCAGAGCTGAGCTGCTTCAAAGCCACAAACTAGGAGCTTCTTCTGGGTCTCCCACACAGATGTTTAGTCATAAGCATGTGGGGTGTCCTCCACAGCTTTCCCAGATCACAGGCTGCTGAGGTCCATGGAGTGGGTGTGAAAGACCCAAAGGTGTGAAGGGAACTTTTCCATTGCAGGCAAGGATGCAAGGAATTTCCCACTGCCTGGCAAGGCCCAGCCTGACATGAAAAGCTGTTCCACCTCCTTTTGCATAGACACTGGGCAAGCCCACAAAGATTTCTGTAATTAGGCATTGTCTGCCACTGTGGAGATGTTTTTACAATTAGTTTGAGCTTGGAAGGTGATGCTATTGATAGCGTCTTAGCAAAAGGGCCTTTTACTATTCCTGCTCCCTCAGCTGCCCCTCTGATCATATGAAAGTCAAGGGTGTTAAGTCCCTATATGTTCCAGGAACCTATGCTTAGGGTTGTCCTCCCACATTGACCATGTGCTAATCAAGGATGTTAAGTCCCTAGATGTAGTGGAAATCTATACTTTCCCTCTTTCCTTAATCTTTAGGTCCCTCCTTCTGTGATGCACTTCCTCCCTGAAATGATTCAAGACTAAGTTATAGCATCAGAATTGTAATAGGAATGTATTACTGATTGACATGAACCATTTATTGAGAAATTCATGACCACAGGATTAGGACAGCTGATATCCTGCCTCAAGGTGAAACACTTGGAAGAACTATCCTTAGGAATGCCTGCTTGACCAGGTCTGAAAAGTGGATGCCAGAATTTGTGAAGGCTTCTGTATAAATAAAGAGGGCAGCTTTCTCCCCGTGTCCACTATGATCCTGAAACTGCAGTATCCCATTTATTTTCTATGCCTACTCTACGCATCTTTCTTAAGTTCTGAACTTGGCTAAGCTGGACTTCTGCAATGGGCAGAGAGCTGGATGCTAAGTGGGGCTGCCAGGGCACAAACCAGTGTCCATATATGATCCCAGTGCATGCAAGGCGAGGGCCAGCCAGTAGGCTACCATGCCATACCTCGGGTTTGGTCTTTTGAAATGACTTATGTGGATGACCCCCCTCTACACTTCATACATGAGTTGGGAAAAAGCCAGTTTTTTCAACTTTGTCACTCATGTGGCTTCCTACCTCTGACAGCTGAACAGCCATAGAATGGCAGGTGCTTGAAGCTGTGTAGTAGCAGCTATTCCCTTGCAGGTTGAGAGACAACCAATGGGAAGTGTCTTAACCACAGGTTCCTGTACAAGGAATGCTCAGAGGACACTTTAAAATCTGAAACCCTTCTGAAAAACTTTGCTGTCTCCATTCAAGAGGCACACCATCTCCTGGCTCTTCCCCAAGAAATGCTATTTGATTCCCTCTGCTTTCTACATTCAGCTGGTCACTTGGAAAATAAAATTTCTGTGTGCAAATAAAACAAAAAAGGAGAAGGAATGAAATCCTATTTCTCAAGTCTCAATTTTGTACAATTTCCCTTTCATATTGTTCTGTAATTATGGCCAGAACTAATGCTAAGCATCTTTGTGGCAACGCAGCTCTCATTTGTTATTCTATAATTTATGTGATTACAACTTACTGGAAGATTATTTCTTGATGGTTCTGATTAGCTCCAAGCAGCTCATTCTTTCCATGGGGATCTGAAATGAGGAAAAGAGTAACCATATCCATGAATCACATCTAAATGTTTCTTTTCAAATGCTCAAGTGAAGTCAATGACGTTTATTGCCATCCTAGATACAGCATATTTTAATATTAGTAAAATGTGCACATTTATGAGCATTAATAAATAGGCATTACATCTCATCTATGAATGCCTTAACGAAATACCCATTTTTTAAATAAAAAATTTGAATTATGTGACATTGTGTGTATTTAACTTAAAGTGGGATATGAGAGAAAATATGGCATAAAAATTTTAAATAAGGCTTGAAGTATCTTACATCCCATTTCAACACTAGCTTGTCTTTTCCTTGCTTCTCTTCTTCAAATACAATTTCCTGAAAATGTATCTTGGGAGGTGGTAGATGTGATTCAAGTGTTTGGGATCATGAAAAGACCCATATGTACTTCTAGATTTATGGTGACAGGTTGGCAAATTGCTAGAATAAACCTATACATGGAGACTATAGAATGCCTGTGTCTCACCGGCTCTCCTTCTGGAAGAAACTCAAAGTAAAAATCAAATATAATTCCAGTCAACATTTACTGAAAGAAGTATCAGCTTCCCTGATGACCTACCTGGAAGTCTCTGCTTGACAGATTTCTCCACTGTCCATGGTGCTGATTCTTGCTCCAACTTGAAGATCACATCAGGCTTTGTCATGGAGTACCCTGTTAATGGAGAATGATGCAGATTTTCTGAAATCACCACTAGTCCTACCCACTAATACACTTTATAAACTCTTCTTTCATTAGCAAACTATACAGAAGTGTTCTGCTTAGGCATGGCAAAACTTCACTCACCCACAGACAGCAGATTGTTATAGGTCTCAAGCATCACCTCCCTGTACAGGGTTCTCTGAGTATTGTCCATTGTCTGCCATTCTTCCTGGGTAAAGTCCACAGCCACATCTTCAAATGACACCAACACCTGTAACAGCACATGTCTCCTCAGCTCTGGATCATTAAATAGAAACACTGACAGTGCATTCTCTGCATATTTGATTTGCAACTTCTACGGACACAGTTTAATTTGCAATTCATACAGCATCATAGTTAAATGAAAATATCTTGTGCTGTATTACTTTGGCAATTCCAATATTACAACAGAATATTCCTTATTCTCTTAAAGGCTGTGTTCTCTAAAGATTCTCATTCTAATGAACTGTGGAAGGCATTCCTAGAATAGCTCTCCAAGTGGAAGATATGACTCTGTGTGTCCGTTATTGCCACTCTACTTTTCAACTAAATTAACATAAGCAACCATATTGGCACTGAGCTGAAATATTAACTCAGGACCTATAATAATAAGCTGAGTTTAATTCTTCTGTGTGTGTTCAATTTGGATCTTCTAGGAATGCAGCTTAATTTACAAACTATCTGGCAACATAAGATAAAAACAAAAGAAAACATTTTGTCCTGTATCATGTTTGCAATTCTGAAGCTACAATTCCCTTATTATTCTATATCAGATTGTTTTGTATAATAAACATGAGTTCATTGTGTAATCTTTAGATACACATGAGCTAAATATCATGCTACATTAGATAATTAAGATAAATGCTAACTATTGAACAAGATAACAATAAAATTATTGAGTAGCATACTAATGATTTCCTCAAACATGCTGAGATACTTAAAACTATTATAAAGTGATAATAAAATTCAATTTTCCTATTTCAAAGTGAAATAATGAAATACTGAAAATATTTTCAAACTGTACTTGCATGAGTAAATATTTCCTTCAGCTTATACTGGAATTAAATATATACAGTGTATGGTCATATATATTAAAATACATATATATGTACATTCTCAAAAGTCAAAAAATATGGAATACATATACATGTAATTCTACTGTATAAATATAATATATATATATGTATTTCTTTTTTTCACTTTTGAGTATGCACATATTAAAACTTTCTACTTTGTTTTTGCCTTACTTTTTATGGAATAAATAATTAAACTGCAGTTTTAATTTCTACACAGTAAACTACAGCTTAGGAGGGAAACAAATGATATTCTCATACAGAACTAACTTCTTCTGACAATTAGTTCATATTAGCCAGTGAAAGCCTGGCAGCTGAACAGAAAATATACATATAAGACAAATGGGGCCTGGCGGGTGGCCTAGCGGCTAAAGTTCTAGCCTTGAACACGTTGGGATCCCATATAGGTGCTGGTTCTAATCCTGGCAGCTCCATTTCCCATCCAGCTCCCTGCCTGTGGCCTGGGAAAGCAGTCGAGGATGGCCCAAAGGCTTGGGACCCTGCACCCACGTGGGAGACCTGGAAGAGGTCCCTGGTTCCCGGCTTCAGATCGCCATTAACACTGGCAGTTGTGGCTCACTTGGGGAGTGAATCATTGGATAGAAGATCTTCCTCTCTGTCTCTCCTGCTCCCTGTATATCTGACTTTGTAATAAAAAATAAATAAAATCTTAAAAAAACAAACTGTCTTTAAAAAAAAAAAAAGACAAATGCCATGCTATAACAAACCTAATTTTTTTTTAAATGTTCTGGAAGCCCTTAAGCATTTACCAATTTACTGGTTTGCCTTTTTTTCCAGTAGTTTATTTACTAATTTTAACATAAAAACAGCTCAGGTAGAAGATATGAATACATTTAACAGTATGATACTTCTTTTGAATCTTCCCTTTTCTCCTGTTACTCTATTAAGCATCTGAAATAACATGTTTTAAATTCACATTGTACTCAAGATCTGAATTTTTCAGTGATTCAAAGAATAGTAAAATGACCAATTTAATAAGTAAACAGTACAAATATAATGAAATGAAAAGATATGTTTCAATCATACAATTTAAAAACACATATCATTTAAGCTACAGTAGGCTATCATCATTCACTGAGTGACAAAGATATAAATCAAAAGCAACAAATCATGTTTGCATCAATACTGATATATACCATTGTTTCTTGCCCACGTTTATTGTTGCTGCTTGTGATTCTTTAAGCTACTCTACATAACAGAATATCATATTTGTATGTCTGTATTTAGGATATTTTTTTATTAAAAAAGAGTTACTTATTTTTATTACAAATCCAGATATACAGAAGTGGAGAGACAGAGAGGAAGATCTTCCATCCAATGATTCACTCCCCAAGTGACTGAAATGGCCTCTGCTACAAAGTGAATGCAGTTGCCCAGATACTCTTCTGGGTCTCCCACATGGGTGCAGGGTCCCAAGGCTTTGGGCCATCCCCAAATGCTTTCTCAGGAGCTGGATAGGAAGAAGAGCTGCCGGAATTAGAACCAGAGCCCATATGGGATCCTGGCGTGTTCAATGTGAGGACTTTAGCTGCTAGGCCATGCCACTAGGCCCTGTATTTAGGACATTTCACTTAACATCTTGTCCTCTAGTTACACTTATTTGGTGTCATACACAGAATTTTGTTTTCACAGCTGAATGTAGTACACATATACTACATTTTGCTTATTCAATTATCTAATGATGGACACCTCAACTCATTCCACATCTTCTGCATTATGAATACTGCTGCTATAAAAAAGATGGTATCTCTTTCATACAATGTGTTCACAACTCAGAAAATACAACAAGTAGTGAAATTGCAAACTTAGAGCAATCTTATTGAAATTTAACCTTTTTTATTTTATTTAAGCTTTTTTAAAATGTTTATTTATTTTTATTGCCAAGGCAGATATACAGAGATAGTAACAGAGAGGAAGGTCTTCCATCCAATGAATCACTGCCCAAGTGGCCTCAATGGCTAGTGCTATGCTGATCCAAAGCCAAGAACCACGAGTTCTTCCTGGTCTCCCATGCCGGTGCGGGGTCCCAAGGCTACTTTTCCAGGCCACTGGCAGGGAGCTGGATGGAAAGCAGGGCTGTTGGGATTAGAACTGGTGCCCATATGGGATCCCAGCACACTCAAGGCAAGGAATTTAGTTGCTAGATCACTGTTCTGAGCCCAGCAATCTTATTTTTAAACCTATAAGAAATTTGATACTATTTTTCACGTGTTGACTTAATCTATAACTCCATCAGCAATGTATAGAAGTTCCATTTTTTTACTTCCTCACCAGTATTTATTACCCTTTCTTCCAAATAATAATAGCCATTCTGACAGGGTTGAGATATCTCTTTGTGATATTGATTTCCCAAATGGCTACATTATGAGAACTATCTACTGAGGTCCTTTGATCATCTCTTTACCGAACAGAGGATGTATATGCTGTTAGAGTCATATGAAGCTTGAAAGATAAAAGTTGCCAATTTGAACAACACATGAAACTTCCTGTGTCCTAATATTTGACAAACGATTAAGAGTGACAGAGGGCCAGATGTGCTGGCCTAGACACCTTGCCTTGAATGTTCTGGGATAACATACGATGCCAATTCTAATTCTGGCATCTCCACTTCCCATCCAGCTCCCTGCTTGTGGACTAAGAAAACAGTCAGGGATGGACCAAAGCTTTTGTAACCTGAACCCACGTGGGAGACCTGGTGATAGTTCCTGGCTCCTGGTTTAAGATGGGCGCAGCTCAGGCCACTGTGGTCACTTGGGGAATGAATCATCGTACAGATCTTCCTCACTGTTTCCCCTCCTCTCTGTAAAACTGACATTGCAAGAAAGATAAATCATTTTAAAAAGAGTGATATAGAAACCCTAATAATCCAAAAAGCTCATACTACAAGTGCAATCTCTCTAGGAAAAAAAAAAAAAAAACACCTAATGTTACCTAATAAAATATGACTTCCATTTAGATTTGGAATTTTTTTGTTTCCCTGCTTTAGAAACTAGATTTATTTAAAAACTAGAGATAGAGAAATTGGGAAAGGGGCCTGGCACTATAGCCTAGAAGTGAAAGCCCTCACCTTGCATGTACCGGGATGCCATACAGGTGCCAGTGTGTGTCCTGGCTAATCCGCTTCCTAGGCAGCACCTTGCCTGTGTTGTGTGAATTAGGTAAAGGACAGCCCAAAGCCTTGGGACCCTGAACCTGTGGGGGGGGGGGTCCAGAAGAACCTCCAAGCTTCTGATCAGGCTAGCTCCTTCCTTTGCGACTCTTTGGGAGTGTGAGCAGATGGAGAATTTTTGTATCCCCTTCTTTCTGTATATCTGCTTTTTCAAAACATATATATATATATATATATATATATGTATATATATATGTATATGAATTTTCTTTCTTTATTGTGGGTGTTATTTACATAGATGATCAGGGTGGGAGGGTTCAAGGCTTAGGGAAAACTTGATGTGACCATTGTTTCCAAAATTTCTATTTCTTCTTCCTATGGAACTGGTTCATACCCTGGTTGGTCATTTTCCATCTAGCTCCCTGCTTGTGGCCTTGGGACACAGCCAAAGGAGGCCCAAAGCCATGGGATCCTGCATCTGAGTGGGAAACCTGGAAGAAGTTCCTGGCTTCAGATCGGCTCAGCTCTGGCAGCTCCGGCCATTGCGGCCACTTTGGGATTAAACCACGGGTTGGAAGATCTGTCTCTCCTTCTCTCTGTAAATCTCAATTTCCAATCAAAATAAATGAAAAAAACACATTTAACAAATTGTACCTTAACAATGGAATTATAGGTTGATTTGTAGTCATCAAGATTTCACTCCTCTGCACACACTACAGCACATTCAGTGTGGACTGCTTTTAAGAATTATTACTCCACAGTAAACTTAGTTGCAACACTGAAAACATTATTAAGGTCAACTCATGGTAGAGTTACAGGACAATCCTTATTTAATTTGTGCATCAGTCACAAATTAAATCAGCATGTATTACAGTATAAGTATGATTGTCAACTCAAATGCTACCTGGTGGGCATGACTAACAGCCTACCTGCCTATGACCTGAGGCATGGCTTAGAGCCATGTTTGCAGTACTTGACCTGTGACTTGATTGGAGTTCTAAAGGGTTAGACATGCCTTCTAGTCAATTACACTGTCATTGTTGTGTGGGAGGGCTGTCCAGGACTGCCCCTCTGCTGTCTCCTTTCCTAGTGCATATGAGTTGTGCTCACTTTACAATAAATGGACATGCTCCCTCAGACTGTCCCCGGTGGTTCTTGCAGCCCAAGAACATTGACACCTCATCCCCTTGGTGGTCCTGCACATGTTGGCAGGAAAATCCTGAGACTCAAAAGCAATAAAAACAGATACCAAAATGGACAAAGAACTAAAAATATTTCTACAAAGAAGATAAGCAAAGGGTTAATTAATTAGCACAGAAAGACTTTCAGCATGATTGATCATTAAGTGAATTACAATGGCAACCACAATGATATACCACTTTATATCCATTGCAATGTCCTTCACTAAAACAACCCAGGCAAGGATGGCTCAAGCTGCCTTCAAGCAGCCAGGCCCTGTTCTGTCCTTTCCTTCAACCAGCAAAATGCAGCCAGTGGGACTCAAGTTCCTTTGGTGCACATGCCAAGGCCAGAATGGCTCAAGATTTCTTTAAGCAATCAGACCATGCTGTACCCCTCACCTCAGCCACAGTTGGCCAGTGTGTTCCAGGGTCCTGTTTGACACCTAGCCCTAGGCCAGAAAGGCTCAAGCTGCCTTTAAGTAGCCAGGCTGGGATATGCCCTTCCCGCCACGAGCCAAGAGCTGACACTGGGTCCAAGGTCACATTTACGCTCTCAGCCCAGGCCAGGATGCCTGCAGCTGCATTCAAGCAGCTAGGCTGGGCTGCTTGACTCCCAGAAGTAGGAACTGTGGCTTGCTCAAGAGAAGGGGTAAGGAGACGTGTGGGAGGCAGGACCACTGAAGCAGTATGCTGCAGCTGAGCAATGACTTCTGAAGGACTTCTACTGAAAAAAGCCACTTTACTTGCAGGTAAATGAGGGGGCTATCACCTAGTGGCTTGGAAGGCAGAACTGAGGAAATTTCTGGGTCAGACAAGTACACATGCCCACATGGGAGACCTGAGCTGGGATGGTTAACATGGACTACCACCACCCGCCAGTGCACACTTAGGGTAGGGCTGGGTAATTTTACTACTGCCAATGAGTTTCATAGAAGGGGCAGATAATGTTAATCTAGGACATGATACCAACAGGCATGCATAAGAACCAGTTCTAGTGGGGGGGGGGGCGATCCTGTGGGTAATGTGAGGGCTCAACCTATGGAACTTCAATTTCTGAAGGCTGGCTCAAAAGCTGAGACCATGGACCCCTCAGACACTCATGAATACTGGGATTGGGAAGAGGACACACTGGTCCAGGATGCAGCAAAGAGCAGTCTGCTGCTCAAAACAGCAATCAAAGGAACCATGGCAGGGACAGACCTAGTATGGGTTATAGGGTGTCACATTGATTGGGATGTAGTTCCCAACTGGGGTACATGAGAGCTGAATGTGGGATGGGCATGGTTGGGCTCCACCACAGCATCCACTGGTTTGCATAAGAGATGGGACTGGAGACAAAACTTACCCAGCAACTGCAACCACCAGTGTGTGTATAGGCTGATATGGGTGACAGAGCTGAGCCCATACTGGCAAGTACACATGTAAGTCTATGATCACCTCAGATAGTTTCTTCAGGGATACCGACCACTGATCCAATGGACACAGAACTCCAAAAACATGGACAAATGTGGAAACTGTGCATTGACTTTGGAGTTCATGTATCAGAACTGGGCCTCCTCATTTGCTGAATGAACATGCTCAGATGCACATAGGGGATATGGCAGTCTGTTGGAGCCTGCAGATGAAGGAGGGTAAAAAAGAATGGACAACTACCCCAGCAAGTGTTGACTGTGAAGATGTGGCTGAATGGAAACTCTAGTTGGAATGTCAACCAATGGACCGTGGAAGGATTTCTTATGGAAACCACTTGAACAGAACCCCCAGAGTATGCTCCACATCAGGGACCCTGGAAAATAAGATGGTCATTCCATATCCCAGGTTTCTAATGTGCAGATTCTGGGTTTGGCTTTTCTCCTCTCCACCATCCCCCAGATATAAGAAGAAAATATAGAAAAAATGGTCTCATCCATTTTCCCCTAATTCTCGATCCTTCCTAGCTTAATCAGTATCCACATGGGCATGCATGCTCCCTTCTCAACTGTGTAAACATCATCAAAATAAAATTTTAAAAAAGTACCATAACAAATGAATCACTTCAATTCAAGACACACATTCTATAGTATACTTGTGTGGCAACCAAAGCACATTCTTATTTGTAACTATACTGCCTATTGCCAATGAGAAGGAACTGACCATCATCAGAAATATATAGAAATCAGAAGTTTTCACTTTACATGGTCAACACCTGAACTATAACAACTAAAATGTCAAATAGCATCCTAAGCACTGATCTCCAAGTCTCACAAAAATAAGAAGCCAAGTCTAGGAGTAGAAAAGGAAAATTCAAATTAAAGATTAATGAGAAAATGAATAAAAACTATATTCAGCAATACTGAAGATAAAGGAAACATTGTCCTTAAAAAGAAAACAAAATCAATAAACCTTTTTACTAGATTATTCAAAAAGCAGGCTCAAGTATATAACATCAAAATGAAGAGGGACATATTACAATTGATATCACAGTAGTAGAGTGGATCAGGGCTGTCAGGACAAAGTGGGTTCTGCCAATACTTGTAGGATGAACTCCCCAAGTAGATGCCACCTTAAGTCCTTGCTACTGCATTTTTTCCCTTTTTTTTATATAACCTTTTTTTTTTTTTTACTTTTATTGGAAAGCATGATATATATATATAAGAAGGAGGAGAGACAGAGAGGATGATCTTCCATCTGCTGTTTCATGCCCCAAATGGCCATAATGGCCGGATGTGAGCAGATTTAAAGCCAGGAGCCCAGAGCTTCTTCCAGCTCTCCCACACATGTGCAGGGTCCCATGTGTATGGGCCATCCTCCACTGCTTTCCCATGCCACAATCAGGGAGCTGGATGAGAAGTGGGGCTGCCGGGATTAGAACCAGCATCCATACAAAATCCCAACATATGCAAAAAAAGGACTTTACCCACTAGGTTATCATGCCAGGCCCAGCCTCTTTATTTCTGATCCAGCTCCCTTCTAGTGCATGTGGCAATGCAGAGGATGTTCCAAGTGCTTGATTCCCTGTACTGATAGGGGAGAACTGGGAAGAAGCTTCAACCCAGCCTTGCACAAGGAACAGAACAAGCTGATCAACTTACCCCAGACAAGCGTTGGTGGTGAATACGTGGACAGAGACTCTAAGACAAATTATATCAACCAGTGGATTATGGAGAGATTTCATTGTGCTTGGAATGGCGAGATCAGCAGTAATTCAGAACTGCTAAACTATCAAAACCTCATGAGCAGGACCCTCAGAGCATGCCCCACACCAGGGATCATGGGATGGTTGGCAGGCTGGGTGTGGCTTCTCCGTTTATCTCCTTCCTATCCACAGAAACAGGAAGGAAACAAAGAGAATGTGGAAATGGTGATCTCACCTAACTTCCTGTAGCCTTGACCTTTGTCACCATAACCAACTAACTATGCAACAATCACCAAAAATAAAAACAATTAATTAAAAAAAAAGTAAACTGTCCCCAATCTACACAGTAAAATAGTGGTTTTTTTTAATTCTTTAAAGAAAAACAGTTTACTTGCTTAGAAGTGATAATCACAAGGCAAGAGTCAAAGCCAGCCAGAAAGATCTTCCTACCACTTGTTTACTCCTCATGTGGCCACAAGAGACAGCAAGGCCCGGGACAAAACCAGCAGCCTGAACTCCATTCTGATCCTCCACAGTGTTGCAGGTGTCCAAGGAATGGGACATTTTATTCTATCTCCCAAGCACATTAGCAGGGAAGTAGATCAGAAGGTGAACATCAGGGACTTAACTGGTCCTTATATAGAATGCTGGCATTGCATGCAGCAGTGTAACATGCTATCACAAAACATGCCACAACAATTATTTAAATAGATCTGATAATCAAAAGTCAGGTTGCTTTTCCCACTGAAACTTCTGCTCATCCCATACCTGACATACAACAATGTTCTCTAGTTTTTTGTATAATGTAAATACCACTGCTGGAAAACTAACCTTGAACCTAGATGGAAAGATACTGCACTGCTTTTACATGTCACTATTCACTTGACAGCAAGATTGACAGAAAAACAGATGTTTTATGCATTTTTTTTTCTGAATGCCTTTCCTAGCTGTGGCTGTGTCAGACTGACTCCAGGTCTCCCTCTTGCATCTCACATGTGGGTGGGACATATGCAAGTACTTATACCATCACCACATGCTTGTTAGTAGCAGGCTGGATTGAATCAGGTTCATTGTAATTGCATGCATTCATCCTACCATACTGACACACCCTTACACTGTTTTTTTTTTTTTCATTTTAATACCGCTGTTAACTTACTGTTAATATCTCTCAGACAGTGCAAAGTGCAGTCGTTAGCGGCTTATGTCCTCACCTTGAACATGCCAGGATTCCATATGGGTGCCAGTTCTTATCCAGGCAGCTCAACTTTCCATCCAGCTCCTTGATTATGGCCTGGGAATCCAGTCGAGGATGACCCAAAGCCTTGGGACCCTGCACCCATGTGGGAGACCCAGAAGAGTGTCTGGGCTACTGGCTCCACTTTGGCATAGCACGGGCCATTTCAGTCACTTGGGGAGTGAATCATTGGATGGAAGATCTTCCTCCTGTCTCTCCTCCTATTTGTATATCTGACTTTGCAATAAAAACACATAAATCTTTTTTAAAAACTAAACAAATCACTAAAAAATATATATAATACAGAAAACCTGGAGAGGAAATTTCAATCAGCTTTGACAGTTCCAATCTTTAGTAATCAAAATTTTACCTTCTTTCTCTCACATTTTTTTTCTTCATTTTAGTTTAAAAACTCCTCATGCTCCTCAAATACCATGTAAAGCAAGCTGAGAAGTAAACAAACAACTTACGGAAGGTGTGTTGGTGTTCTCCAGCCTGGGAAGCATGTAGCAGGCTGCAGGGCTACACCTGCAAGAGAAGGTGGAGACAGGGAGTTAGGCATTGGTCTTGATTGTTCCTAGCCTCTTCAGTGGTTCCTACTGTGCTAAGCAATGTCAACTTGGAGGCAGACACAGTGGCTGAAAAATAAAAGCCATCAGCTTCCCTGGGCAAGAATAGTGCCTTACAAGTGCCAAGAAGGCATCCTTGAAACAGTAACAATAATTTCAATAATTGGCAGTGATTAAACTCAAGTAATCAGTAGGTCAATGCAAACAATTACTATTTATTTAATAATAATGTTGCTGGGACTGGCACTGTAGCCTAGTGACTAAATTCCTCCCTTCACATGCAGGGATCCCATATGGATGCTGGTTTATATCCTGGCTGCTATATTTCCCATCAAGCACCCTGCTTGTGGCCTGTGAAAGCAGTCAAGGACAGAACAATACCTTGTAAGCCTGCACCGATAATTGCAAGAAGCTCACAAGAAGAATTCACAAGAAGCTCCTGGCTCCTGGCTTCCACTTTGGCTCAGCTCCGGCCAATATGGTGACCTGAGGGGTGAGGTAGCAGATGGAAGATCTTTCTGTCTCTGCTACTGGAAATCTGTCTTTCCAATGAATAGTTTTAACAAATTTTTAAAAATCATAATGTTACTGCAAAGCACTACTTTTTCAACTACTATTGTTAAAATTACAAAATACCACAGAAAAACCATAGTGTCACTAAAATGTATGCTTCAGAAAAGTAACTGAATGGTATTAAGTACTTCAACATTTCTACATTCAAAGTAGTTTTGTCTATAACTATATGTGAAAATTGAATATTATATGTAATCTATAAAGTTTTCTAGTAATTGTTCCAAATGTAAGTTCCTAAGTCTTCAATGACACTTCCCAATTCCTAAACCCTCAATGACACTTGACTTTGCCATTTCATTTACCTTAGCCGTTAGGACATGCATAAATATGACAGCATTATAGTTTGAAAAGTGTTTTTACTTTATCTCATTAATAGTTACATTATGACAACAGCGAGAGATATTCATCAGACATGAATCAGTGAATGTCATGATACAGGAAGCTGGGCTCCTGTTTGGGATAGATCAAATCTGATACCCACATGCCTTATTTATGCCTGCTGGTATGTAACACTTTCAATGCAGTATCCTGATATTGTGCCTGGAACACAGTGGGTGGATTCCAAGGACCCCTTGGGAAACCTAGATGGATTTCTGTTGCTGGACTAAGCATGACAGGGCCCTGACATCTTGGGAGTGAATCAACCCACTGATGGAACATCTCCCTTCTCTCTGCAATTTGCCTTTAAAACATACATGGTATTTATGAAAATGATTACAAAGAAGCATACTGTATCTAGAGGAATATATTTTAAGTTGATTTGTGGGTATTCTTGGTGAGCAATTAAGAATTACATTTCAAATTCAATTGAGAGAACTTCACAAAGACACATCTACGACTGACATTTTCATACATATTTGGGCATTCTACTTCTTTTTTCCCCTCTATTTTATTTTTATTTTATGATACAATTCCCTGGGCTTGTGGATTTCCTTTATCCCATGGCACTGCAGTATTCTATGCAGGATGACCAGCAGTGATCTCACACACTACACCACAATGCAATCAGCAAAGGTTAGTCTTCTTGACTCGTTACTACTAAAAATGTTCTCATGTATCTTAAGTGTCTGATCATATATTTTAATATCTTCTGCCTGGTGGTTCACTCCCCAAGAGACTGCAATGGCTGGTTACGCACTGATATGAAGCCAGGAGCCAGGAGCTTCTTCCAGATCTCCCACACAAGTGCAGGGTCCCAAGGCTTTGGGCTGTCCTTGACTACTGCTTTCCCAGGCCATGAGCAGGGAGTTGGATGGGAAGTGGGGCTGCCGGGATTAGTACTGGTGCATATGGGAATCTGGTGTGTTCAACATGAGGACTTTAGCCTCTAGGCCAGCATGCAGGACCCGTATTATAGTTGTTTTTATTTTTTAAAATTAATTTATTTTATAACCCATTCTTCAAAAGGCAAACACATTAATGTTTCCTTTCCCCAAAATCTCTGGACCTGAAAGAGTCACTGTAATTCATGTCAATGAGGTTTGACCATCCCTTATGGTTACATTTATATTCCAATGTAAAATACCCTATGGAGGAAAATCACATTTAATGCAGATTGGAGTTTGACATAGTTACATACACTTGAAAATTTTGAAATGATTTAGTTCACCCTTTTACAATGTTAAAAATCACCACATAAGAACTGAACTGAACATTTACCAATTAAACTCATTGTATTTCAATTATGGCCATCAACACCATCAACTTTCAGCTATTTTTACTTTCTAACAACTGTTGGAGTTGTTCATAGTGACAAACTTTCTGCTTGGGATCAACACAACCCAGAGTGCCTGGTTTGAATGCAAGCACCATGCCTGATTCCATTACAGCTGCCTGCACATGTCCACCCTGGGGCATCACTGCAATGTGAAGTTTAAGTAGACATTCCAGTTATGTTGAATACTTAGATTTAACACATAGCTTCCAACTAGTAATGATTTATTTATTTGAAATGCAAAAAGAGCTTACATCTGGTGGTTGATGCTACCCACATTTACAAGAGCCAAACTGAGTCAAGCCAAAATTACAAAGAAGGGATTCCTTTTTGTTACAGTTTTAATTATTATTATTGTTGTTGTTGTTGTTTTTATTATTATTATTGGAAAGTCAGGTATAGAAATGAGTCAAGCCAAAGCTGGAAATTAAGAATTCTATCCATGCTCCCACAGGGATAGTTAGAAACCCAGTTTGGTGGGATATTTTTGCTGTCTATCCAGGAAGTTGCTAATTAGAAGTAGCCAAATCCTGAGCTAGCAATCTTGAAAGATAATATGGGTATCCATATCACTTGATAAACTTGCTGTGCTGTAACACATGCCTCATTAGCTCCCAGTTTTAACTTAATCTAATAATGTAAAAGAATCTGGGTAGGGAACCAGCTTCTGAGAGTACTCTCTCCATACGTTCCATCCTGGCCTCTAAAACAAAAACATACAACCAGATGGCATCAGCATCCTGTGGCTAAGCATCCACCATCAGTGCTGTCATCCCATATGGGTGTTGCTTCAGCTTGGGCTGCTCCAGTTACAATCCAGCTCCCTGCTAATGGCTAGGAAAGAAGTAAGGATGGTCCAAGTCCTTGAGCACCTGTGTTTCTGTTGGAGGGCTAGGATAAACTCCAAGCTCTTAACTAGCACCAGCTAACTTCAGCTAGTGAAGACAGTTAGGGAGGGAACCACCACATGGAAGATCCCTCTCTGTCTCTGCTCCCTCTCTGTAATGTTGCCTTTCAAATAAAAATACATTTTAACAGAATATCTATTTCAAAAAAGACAAGGAAATCAGTCCTCTCTGGACTTCTCCCTAATACCTTTAATACTTCCAATCCAAAGTCACTGCAAATGTGCTGCTTCTATAGAGATTCACCCACAGTGGACACTGCATATGGTGAAGATGGGATCTAGGTGTCCTCATGCTCAATAAAGCACCTCATCACCCTGGCAGGCCCAGAAACCATACCATTCAGCACCACTCAGCCAGAGAGTGGTTCTCACAACAGGCAACTGAGCACAGAAAAAGCAGAGCTGTCATCTGGTGGCAGTCAGCAGGAGGTGGAGGTCTGTGTTCTCAGTTGTAATTGCCTGGAGTGCAGTTCACACTTGACCTGGTCATGATGCAGCTGGGCTGGGGGGTAGGTTCTAACTTCAAATAACACAAAGTCTCCCTGCCTTGATCAAATCTTGAATTTTCTTCAAATATGTTTTTTAAAGAAGGCAATTACCAGAAACTATGGTAACTGTGAATGTTCCAAAATGCCTTAGGTTCCTTTAGAAAAGGATGCACATGGACAGAGGAAACACCACATAAGGGTACAGGAAGATGGAGGCTGTGAGTTGGCCAGGGAGTGACCTCAGCAGAAGCCAAATCTAATACCACCTTGCTCTTAAACTTTCAATCATTAGAAACACAAGAAATGAATTACCTTGATTCAAGACACATTGTATAGTATATATTTATGAGAACCAAATTTTCAACTATACTTCTTTCTGCCATGAGAAAGAACCCACTATCAGAGCCATATAGAAACCAAAGGTTATGATTTTAGATGCCTAACACTTAAAAGAAAACACTCTGAAGGAGAATTTTACCAGGCACCAGGAGATCCTGACTGCCTACTGTCCAGTCTGACTCCTCACATACTCCTCCAGTGCTTTCATGCACACAACAGCCCTCTGCTTGTTCCAGGGCAGGCAGCCTAGGACAGCCTCCCCTTTCATTAAGCATGCCTGCCCTGCTGCCATGCTTGTTGCTTAAAGACCACACCAGCTCTGGCAGTGCCCACCGATATCCCCAGCCTGCCTCCTGGTGGCTATAGGACCAGGCCTCCTTAAAACACCCTGGGCTTGTTTGGCGTGATCTCACTTGCACCCCACAAACATTGCTAGTGCTTCAGGACAGGAGCACAGCCTTTGCTAGTCTCTTAAATTGCTTACTTTACTCATTTAAAACAAATAAGTGAATTAATAATGAAAAGGTATGTTCGCTCTGCCAGGCAATATGACATTGGAAAATCCTGGAGATGAGTTTTGAGTGTAACATATGGGAAATCGATATACAGGACAGCACCTCCAAATACAACAGAGAAGCAGGGACTGTGATGAAGGACAGTGGGCAGAATTGGCCATCAGTGATTCCTGCAGTTGCAGCTGCTCATATCTAACGTTTCCCCCTCGTATATGTGCCAAATTCTGGGTGGTGTTATGTGAACTATTTCATTTTTAATACTCACAGTAACTGCACGAGGTCAAAACTACTTATTTTACATCAAAGAAATACAAGTTGGGGCACACTTTTTTCCTATAAGAGACCAATAAAGATGTCCACATCCCATTTTGGAGTGTTTATGATTGGTTGCATGCTCTGAATCTAGCTGGTTGCTATCACGCACTCTGGGGAGGCAGACCCAGTGTTCAGAAAGTTAGCTGCTGGGCCACACATCCACATTGAGTTCCTGACTTTCAGCTCTGGCCAGCTCTGGCATGCCAGTCATTTGAACAGTGAACCAGCAGGAGGAGGAACTCTGTTGTATTGTCTCTGTCCTCCTCTCATATAAATATGTAACAAACTGAGATTTAAGAAAGATGAGTAGCAGAGTGCCTGCCGGGCTCCCTGGCATGTCAGTGGCCTTCATTCCTGATTGGCTGCGGGGCAGTGCTGAAATCAATCAGGAGACAACCCAGCCGCTCCTGGAGGAGAATGATCAGCTCATCCACTGCATCGTGGAGGACCAGAACAAGGGCCAAGCCCACGACTGCGTCCAGTACCAGCACGAGTTACATAGAAATTTCATTTATCTAGCTACCATTACAGATGCAGCCTAGTCAGTACTTCAAAAGCCAAAAATGATCCAGTTGGTTACTGTGAAAAGAAACCGATATAATCCCTCTCTTACAAAATGCACGCAAGATCTTTACCAATTCAACTACTCAGAATCTGAATGAAATCCCTATTGCAAAAATATGAAGGTTAGTAACTTAATTATGTTTTCAATGTAAACACTGATTTTCATGATCAAGCAGAACCCTCAAGAGATTGGCTCAGATGTCATCTTTCCTGAAACAAAAGTATGTTTGGATAACAGACATGATGGGCATCTTCAAGGCCACATTTTTGTTGCACTTTAAGAAGTTTCAGCTGAGTTTGTGAGGTCAGGCTCTGGCCTTGCCAAATGGAAATGCCATTGTGCCCTCCCTCCTGGGAGTTTGTCAATATCCTCCCATGACTGTTTTCAGGTTGCTTTGAAATAAAGCTTGCATTTCCAGGAAAAAAAAAAAGCAAAAGAAAGATCAGTAATTTGCCCATGGTAAATAATCAGTAATTGGCAACGTGAGATGAAATTCCACTATTAAAATTTCATTTTAATCCCAACTATTCACTACTTTCTGATCACTGAAGGGATGAAAACAGTCAAACCAAGCAAAAAGGCACCCCCAAACACACACACAGAGCTGTTCTGAAGCAACATCCAGACTGCAAAGACCAAGAGTTCAAACAACAAGGTGAAGTTCACAGTACATTTAGTGGTAAGAGAACAACTGCTGGGTGGGAGACCCTGGAGGTGCTCCTGGCTCCTGGCCTTGGATCAGCTCAGCTCTGACTGTTGCAGCCATGTGCGAAACAGAACCAATGGATGAAAGATTTTTCTTTCTATCTCTCTTTCTCTCTGTAATCTGAATTTCCAACAAAAACAAATGTTTAAAACAACCACCACCAGGGATTCTTCCCTAAAACACACATACACACACACACTCCATCATTCTTTCTGCTCTATAACTATATTTATTTCTATATCTATATCTATGTCTATATTTATATTTACTAAAAGGTTTGACAAATAAAAAGCACATTGATCCAAAGGACTTGACTGGAATGGGAGAAAAGTTACTTGTATTTCTTCCCTGTTGTAGATGTGAACATCACAAAGATCCAGACTGGACAGCACCAAGTGGCCCATCAGGCTCTGTGTTGGCCCTTCTTGCACTGGCACAGCACTACCCACCATGACTGGAGACTATCAGGAAAGTTTAAAATAACAGCTTCTTCCTTTGTTTGTTTGTTTGTTTAATGGTGTCTTGAGAATCTGATGTCGGTCAAAGAACCCACCCCCTTTTTTAAAGCTTTTATTCACTTTTATTGCAAAGTCAGATATACAGAGAGGAGGAGAGACACAGAGGAAGATCTTCCGTCCAAAGATTCACTCCCGAAATGACCACAACGGCCTGTGCTGAGCCGATCCAAAGCCAGGAGCCAGGAACTTCCTCCAGGTATCTCAAGCAGGTGCTGGGTTCCCAAGGCTTTGGGCCATCCTTGACTGCTTTCCCAGGCCACAGGCAGGGAGCTGGATGGGAAGTGAGCTGCTGGGATTAAAACCTGTACCCATATGGGATCCTGGTGCATTGAAGCAGAGGACCCTAGCTAATAGGCCACTGCACAGAGCCCAAAATAACAACTTTTATACAATCCCTCTGAGCCTTTACTAATCCTCCAACAGCCTCACAACCACAATCCAATGCCCACCCAGTGGCGAGGTCTGTGGTTTTAGGACTATGAATGCCTGCCAATGTACCTCCATGTTCAGCCCACTGTGCTTCTGGGATGTGAATTAATCTTGAAGACTCCCAACAACAGAGTAACTTTTCACTTGAAGGTAAGCAAGGGTACTGAGACCTGGTAGTTTCCGGAAGAGGGACTAGATCATCTTCATAGGTCAGACTGATATATCCGCCTCCTTTGAGACCTGTGTAGAACTTGTGATCACTGAACAATGCTGACCACCTTACACCAGTCCATGCAAAAGCTAAGGCTATGGTCTTGTCTAGCAGAAGCAGATCCTAGAACCTGACAGATTCATGAATCAGGAGACAGGTCACATTAGGCAAGGCCATGACATTAACCAGCACATGAGAGAACCATTTCCAGGAGTAGATTCTGTGGCGGAAGTGTACCTCAAACCCGTGGAAATACTAGTCCCACTGGTTAGCTCAAGAGTTGGGGTGGCGATGGGCTAAGCTAGGTGTGGCCATGCCACCTGCCATCACTCATGGGTAAAGGAACCCACAACAGTCAGGGTAGGTCAAGGCAGCAGCACCCAAATGTGCATTCCAAATAGGGTGTGGGATGTGCTGGGATACAAGGTTTACCAGCTCATGCAAGGCCAAATGAAAAATGGCCTAACAATCAATCGTATGTATGAGAACCAGGTCTGGGAGTGGGTCAAGTGGAGGAACTTCGAAACTCTCCTGGTGTGTCATAGTTCCTGCTGGTGAACACATGGTCTAGGCATGGGGGTCGGACAAGCTGGGCAAAGTAGCTCCAATGGCTGGCTAATGTGTGGGTTGGTAATGGAACATGGTAGACCAGGCAGGGCCGAGTAAACCTTAGCTCACAAGCAAAAATAGAAATCAAAATGGGAGTAGGTTTTAAGATGGCTGACGTAGGAGGAAGGCTGTGAGGGAGCGTCCAGTGAGAGAGGGATAGAACGCTACAGAAGCAGCAAAGAGGAACAGCAGGGAACCGCAGGGAGAGGTCCGTGAAGCTCCCTGGGACAGTGTGGAGCCAAAAAGATCCACACAACTCGGAAGAACAACGAGAACGGAGCAGGGCAAAGGTAGAGAAGCCGACATCCCACTCCAGACCTGCTGAGTCACTTTTGAAAATGGCCTGACGGGAGACATGGCCAACTCGGAGACAGGGAAATCGGGAGGGATCGTCGCCGGCGGAGATCTTCAACAGCAGCAGAGGCAGACTGCAGCAGCCGGACGTTTGGTGAGCTAGGGGTTAACATAACAGCCTCCGCATTCCTCACCCCCTGCTGAGGTTCCAGCCTCTGAGAACACAGGGCAAGCAACCTGAAACTGTCAGGTCTGTGCCTTGGGAACTGCGCACAATGGTATTGGTGGCTGATAAGGCCCCGGGAAAGCGCCTCAGATATTCCTGCGCTGAGGGGGCCAGTGCATCTCAGTGCGCAGAGGCTGCTGGCGAGGGTCTGGAATCCCCCACACCCTACCCGGTGGGTGCGTGACAACGCCAGGAGGACTCTGAACGCTGCGCCGAGCGGGCTGGGTGGCCCCGCCTGCAGCAGCAGCACCTCCGCAGCGCAGGTGTCAGGAGGGCTCTGAACTGGGAAGTGTAGCGCTGTGTGTCCCTGACATGCAGGTACCACTCCCATAGTGTGAACTGCTCACTCCTCGCCTCCCACCCTGCAGTTCTGAGCGTGGGCGACCCACCAGGAGAGCTCTGAAAACTCCTGCACCAAACTGACACGGTGCGAACCTGCCGTGAAGTCATTTTAACAGGGCGCCTGGGCCACTCCTCCGCTAAGGGCCTGTGTGGGGGAGCCACACGGGAGCAGGGGCTCTGAACACCCACACACCATGAGTGGTGGATTCACTGCACAAGAGCCACGCCTGGAAAGTGCCTCACCCACAGTCCCGTTTGTGGGAGACGCACCAGGTGGGCTCTGAAAAACCCTGCAGTCCCTGACACGGAGAACGCAGGGAGAAAGCACATAAAACCTTCTACGCCCTGTGGATTCCCGTGAAGGGGGCACACCCAGAGAGCGCCTCCATCCCTCCACGCCCTGGGGTGTCACACCTGTAGAAGAGGTGCCCAGAGTGTGCCTGGAATCCACTGGGCCCCCAAGGTGGTGCTCTACAGCCCCGGGCCCTGAGAACGCACCAACGGTGCCTTGAAAATTACCACGCCCGGCAACACCACGCCTGCAGGCTCCAATCTCTACAGGAAAGCACCTGACGGCCCCTCAACACACGGGTCCATTTGCCCCACCAGAATACACCAACGCAATGGGAAAAACCACCAGAAAGAATTGTGCTCCAGATGAAAGAGCCAGCACCCCTCCAAACAAGGGCCAAAAGCCATTATCAATATCGGCGATGCGAGATGAAGACATGGAAGAGTTACCAGCAAAGGAATTGATGAAAATAATGCTAAAATCTATCAGAGACGTGGACACAAAGCTGGAAGACCTCCAGAACCGCATAATCACCGAAATACAACAAATCAAAACCAAACTGGATGCCCAAGATAATAAAATTGAAAGCCTCATCAACAGAATAAATGCGGCAGAGGAAAGGATCTCTGAAACAGAAGACACACAAAATGAAGGTGCCCAGTGAATTAAACAGCTGGAGACAAGCCTCAGCAAAACTAATAAAATGATGCAAGAGATGAAGGATTACCTTAGAAAATTGAATATTCGGATCATCGGCCTCCCCGAGGGAGTAGAAAGGGAAGCAGGGATGCAAGCAGTGCTTGACGAAATTATACAAGAAAACTTTCAAAACACTTGGAACACGAATCCACCCCGCATACAGGATGGACAGAGAACTCCCAACAGACATGATCCAAAGAGATCTTCACCCAGACACATGGTGCTCAAGTTCTACTCCAATGAAGACAAAGAAGGAATCCTGAGACAAGTACGAAGTAGAGAAAAGATCACATACAGGGGAAAACCCATCAGAATCACTGCTGACTTCTCCGAAGAGACCCTACAAGCAAGGAGAGAATGGACAAAGATCTTCCAAGTCCTGAAACAAAACAACTGTCAACCAAGAATAATCTACCCAGCAAAGATCTCATTTGTATATGAGAACGAAATCAGATACTTCAATAGCAAAGAAAAACTAGAAGAATATGTTTACACAAAACCAGCTCTGCAAAGTCTCCTTAGAAATGCGCTAGTCCCGGACAAAAAGGAGGCAAATCACAAACAAAGTTGGCAAATAAGAAGGTCTCCAAACTAAAGGCCACACAAACAAGACAATTACATAGGCAACAACACACACAACACAATCACATGGCAGGGCAAAATTGCAACCTCTCAATTTTAACTCTCAACACAAATGGTCTAAATTCACCAATCTAAAGACAGAGATTAATAGAATGGATCATCAAACAAGACCCAACCATCTGTTGCCTACAAGAAACGCATCTAACCAGAAAGGATGCAAAGAAACTGAAAGTGAAGGGATGGAAAAAGATATTTCACGCCAATAGACGAGAAAAAAAAAGCTGGGGTAGCTATCCTAATTTCAGACGAGATAGATTTCATTCTAACTAACATCAAAAGAGACAGGGAAGGCCATTTTATACTGGTGAAAGGAATGATCCATCAAGAAGCAATCACCATCATTAATGTTTATGCACCGAATCTTAATGCACCTAGTTACGTAAAGCAATTACTTACAAACTTAAGGGAAGACATAGATACCCGCACAATTCTTGTAGGCGATCTCAACACACCTCTAACAACAATGGACCGGTCTACGAAACAAAAACTCAACAAAGAAACAACAGAGCTCACACAAACAATAGAACAACTGGACTTAGTAGACATATATAGAACTTTTTATCCTAAGGCCACAGACTATACATTCTTCTCAGCGGTGCATGGCACCTTCTCCAGAATCGACCACATGATAGGACATAAAGCGAATCTAAACAACTTCCAAAACATTAGTATCATACCATGTACCCTCTCAGACCACCATGGGATGAAACTGGAAATCAACAACTCAAAACTCCCCACGAAATATAGACACTCTTGGAAGTTGAACAATATGCTATTAAACGAACAATGGGTCAGAGAAGAAATTAAAGATGAGATCAAAAAATTTATGGAAACCAATGAAAACTCTGATACAACATTCCAAAACTTGTGGGACACCGCCAAAGCAGTGCTACGAGGTAGATTCATAGCAATCGGAGCCCATGTCAAGGCCCAAGAAAGACGCCAAATACAGGAACTAACCTCACACCTCCAGGATCTGGAAAAACAGCAGCAGAAGAGTCCCACGCACAATAGGAAACAAGAAATCATCAAAACAAGGGAGGAGATAAACCAAATAGAAATCAAAAAAACTATACATAAAATCAACAAATCAAAAAGTTGGTTTTTTGAGAAAATAAACAAAATAGACACTCCACTGGCCCGATTGACCAAAAAAAAAAAACAAGAGAAAGTGAGAATCAATAGCATTAAAGATGAAAAAGGCAACATAACAACAGACACTGCAATCATTAAGAAAATAATTAGAAATTACTACAAAGAACTGTACTCCCACAAATTTGAGGACCACCAAGAAATAGAAAAGTTCTTGGACTCCCACCACTTACCAAAACTCAGTCCGGAGGCAACTGAAGAATTAAATAAACCCATAACCGAGCTAGAGATTGAAACAGTCATCAAGGATCTCCAAACGAAAAAAAGCCCAGGCCCAGACGGCTTCACTACAGAATTCTACAAAACATTCCGAACAGAAATAACCCCAATCCTCTACAAGCTCTTCAAAACAACAGAGAAGGAAGCAACCCTCCCAAACTCATTCTATGAAGCCAACATCACCTTAATCCCAAAACCGGACAGAGAACCATCAGAGAAGGAAAACTACAGACCTATTTCTCTGATGAACATTGATGCTAAAATTCTCAACAAAATCCTAGTCAATAGAATTCAAAAAATCATCAGACAGATCATTCATCCGGATCAAGTAGGATTCATCCCTGGAATGCAGGGATGGTTCAACATTCGGAAATCCATAAATGTTATAAACCATATCCAAAAACTGCAAAACAAGAACCACATAATAGTTTCAATAGATGCAGAAAAAGCTTTCGACAAAATCCAACACCTCTTCATGCTAAAAACTCTAGCCAAAGTAGGCATAGATGGGAAAATCCACAACATAATCAAAGCAATTTATGAAAAACCCAACGCCAGTATCATACTGAATGGAGAAAAGCTAGAACCCTTCCCACTGAGATCTGGAACAAGACAAGGGTGCCCGCTATCACCACTGCTATTCAACATAGTCCTAGAGGTACTTGCAGAGGCCATAAGACAAGAAAAAGAAATCAAAGGCATACGTATAGGAAACGAAGAAGTCAAGCTTTCACTATATGCAGATGACATAATCCTATACATAGAAAAACCAGGAGACTCAATACAGAAACTGCTAGAACTTATATGAGAGTTTGGCAGAGTGGCGGGGTACAAAATTAATGAACGAAAATCAACAGCCATAGTGTACGCAAATAACACCAAGATGGAAGAAGATCTAACCAACAGGATACCATTCAAAATAGCAGAGAGAAGTATGAAGTATTTGGGAATAAATCTAACCAAAAGCGTAGGAGACCTATTCGAAGAAAACTACAAACTATTTAAAAAGGAAATTGAACAAGACCTCAAAAGATGGAACAACATCCCGTGCTCCTGGATAGGCAAAATCAATATCATTAAAATGTCTATACTACCACAAGCAATATACATTTTCAACGCAATTCCAATCAAATTGCCCAAAACATTCTTCACGGAACTGGATACAATGATTCAAAAGTTCATCTGGAAACACAAAAAACCACGAATAGCTAGAACCATCCTGAAAAATAAGAAGTTAGCAGGGGGAATCACAATCCCGGACCTCTGGACATACTATAGAGCAGTGGTTATCAAAAGAGCCTGGTACTGGCACAAAGACAGAAAGGAAGATCAATGGAATAGAATAGAAGCACCAAAAGGGAACCCACACAAATACAGCCAATTAATCTTTGACAAAAAGACCAATGACAACTCAAGCAAGTCGGAAGGTCTCTTCAGTAAATGTTGTTGGGACAACTGGCTGATAGCCTGTAGAAACAAAAAGATAGACCCACATCTATCACCATACACTAAGATCCAATCTACATGGATAAAAGACCTAAACCTACATCCAGAAACCTTCAAACTCTTGCAAGAAAATGTAGGAAATACCCTGCAAGACCTAGGAGTAGGTCCCGACTTTCTAAGAAGGACACCAAAAGCAATAGCAGTTGAGAACAGAATAAACAATTGGGACCTCATCAAACTAAGAAGCTTCTGTACAGCAAGGGAAACAATCAACAAAGTAAAAAAGCAACCCACAGAGTGGGAGAAGATCTTTGCACACGATATAGGCGATAGGGGGCTAATTTCCAGGATATACAAAGAACTTCAAAACAACCAAAAAACCAAAACAAACAAGCCACTCAAGAAATGGGCACGGGAAATGGGCAAACATTTCACAAAGGAACAAGTCCAAATGGCAAACAAACATATGAAAAAATGTTCCAGCTCCCTAGCAATAAGGGAAATCCAAATTAAAACATCGATGAGGTACCACCTAACACCAGTAAGATTGGCCCACATAAACAAGAACGCCAACGACGCTTGCTGGCGAGGATGTGAGGAAAAGGGAACCCTACTCCACTGCTGGTGGAGCTGCAAATTGGTACAGCCCTTATGGAAATCAGTCTGGAGAACACTCAAACAACTCAAAATCTGCATACCATATGACCCAGCAATAGCACTCCTAGGAATATATCCAAAACACCTGTTTTACGACAAACCAACATGCATCCGTATGTTCATTGCAGCACAATCAGTAATTGCAAAAACATGGAAGCAACCGAAATGCCCATCAGCAGAAGATTGGATAAGAAAGCTTTGGTTCATCTACTCCATGGAATACTACTCAGCTATTAAAAAAAAAACAAAATGCAGTTCTTTGTGGCTAAATGGGCCCAACTGGAAACTATAATGCTAAGGGAAATGAGTGAATCCCAAAAGGTTAGATGCCACATGTTTGCCTTGATTTAACCTGTAATTTTTTTTTGTATGGTTGTTTGTTATTTTTTGAACCTGTCATTGATACTGTCTCAACCCAGATGTTTCGAAGAATGGAACTTGCATTATTTTTAACATATTGTTTACCCAATACTATGTCAATTAATTCCATAATGTTGTATATTGATACTGAGGCCTTGTTGGGGCTTTTAACTGACCGGATCTTTACTCTGTTAGACCTATCTTCAGACCAGAGAAGGTCTCCCCAAGAGGCCACTGAACTTATCTGGACAATAAGATGCTGAACTTTATGCTAGGCATGTGTTTGCAAGGAATGAATCTCAACTGAACTTGAACTATGGTTATGCAACAAGGTGGAGGAATCCACCATGGGGGGAGGGGTATGGGAGGGGAGGGGGGAATCCCCAGCGCCTATAAAACTGTACTACATAATACAATGTAAGTAACAATAAAAAAAAAAGAAATCAAAATGAAGCACAAGTCATGCTGAGTTAGGCTCTTACACCTACTGATCTGCATGAGCCAGGGGTGCTAGGCCACAGCATCAAAGGCAAAGGCCAAGACAGGTGAGAGGCTGAGCCAAACTGTGTCAGAGCAACTACTGGCATGCACACAATTTATGGCTTGGAACAGGCCTGGTTGGGGAGATAAGGGTCCACCGTAGCTGACTTGGGGTTCCCACTGAGGAGCACAGGGGCTGTAGTGGGAAATGCATTCTGGTCTGGATACAGCTGCAGTCTCCCTTGGCACAAGTGTGGACTGGGACTGGATGCCCCAAGCCAGGCCAGACTCCAACACCATCTGATGTTCTGGAGAACCAGGGTAGCTGTGGGATGGACTAAGCTTGGTCTCTGCCCCTACTGAGCCATGTGTGAGCTGTGTTTGGGTATGGATGAGCCTTGGCTGCGCTGAAACATCCAACAATAACCAGAATGGGTTAAAGGCCAGTTAGGAAAGACCACTCCTCCTGATAGGACAGAAAGTGGACTGAATAGGACTGGCTCATGGACCTACCAGTACATGCAAAATCTGGCATTGAGAGAGGTTCTCATGGAGCAATCTGGGCAACTCCTCTGTCAGGACACAACCCAGCAGGTAAGCACAATAAGCACAAAACAAACAGCCCAGAGCAGGCCACGGAAAGGTACCCGCCAACAGACACTTGGAACAGGTCAGGGGTGGACCAGGCTGAACCAGTTCACATCACTGCTGATGAATCTGAGCAACAGAACAGTGTGGGTTGAACCAGTTATGGTTGCAACACATGCCAGTACACATTACAGCTGGAATTGAGAGTTGGCCTGGCCAGGTAGGCTACAGCACCCACTAGCTGGTAGGGGGAATGCAGAGGGCACCCCTGCTGGAACACCTCACTCACTGCACAGCATGAGTTAATACCAGGCAGGGCTATAACACCTGTGGGCCTCGTGCCACCCAGATCAGGGAAGAGTCAGGCTTGACTGACTGTCCCTCCTACAGGACATATATTCTACATAGTTCAGGGATGGGCCAGGCTGAACCAGTTTCCGTCAGCCACTGATGAATCTGAGCAACAAAATAGTACTGGTCAGGACAGTTATGGTCACAACACATACCAGTACACATTACAGCTGGGATAGGGTACACGCTGGGCTGTATCCCTCACCAGCTGGAATTGGGGGTGACCCAGGCCAGGCAGGCTAGAGCACACACTAGCAAATGCCAAGGTGAGGCGGGCCATGCCAGATTGGGTCACAGCACTCATAGGAACCAGAGAGGAAGGGGGTAAAGCTTGTAAGGAGAATATGGAGGGCACCCTGCTGGAACATGTTGCTCACTGGACAGCATGAGTTGGATGGGGACAGACCAGGCAGGGCTATAACACCTGTGGGCCTCAGGCAAGCCAGATCAGGGAATAGTCAGGTTTAATTGGCTGTCCCTCCTGGGCAAACATAAAGCAGAATAGGTGAGGGTTGGATGGGTTTTACAACAGCATCAGATAGCAGATGCTGGCACCGGTGGCTAATCTGTCAAGTTAAACTACAGAATCATGTGAAAAGTGCATGACCTGGGAGTTTTGAGTGATCTAGGAGGGAAACAGTGGGCACCTCCCTCTTGGCTTACCACTTCCACTGCAGAGCATTAAAACCAGCACTGGGGGAGGGGTGGTTGGACAGAATGGCTACAAACAGAATGTGTGTGAGCTGAATAGTGGAGCCGGTTAGGTTAAACTAGGCTTCAATGCCTTTGACGTGCATGAGAGCTGAACGGGATATGGGACAGACTGAACTAGTTGGCTGCACAAATTGGCAAGCATGGGAACTAGGGCAAGGGACAGGCCTGGTGGGGGTTACTGTGGGTGGCCGCAACTAGGTTGCAGTTCCCATTGGTTTATGTGAGGATCAAGTGGGTGCTGCGCAGAATCAGGCTGAACTGCAACACCCATTGGTTCCAGAGGAAGACAGGGCTGAAAACAGACCCAACATAGTAATTACAACCACAGCTGATTGGGGCGATGGACTGTATCGGGCCCTGTACCTGCAAGTACACACAAGAATCTAGTCCAGGATCACTTCAAAGTTTCTTTGGGCATTTCCCCACTCAAACTGCTAGACTCAGAACTCTACCCATGGAGGGAAGTGCAGGTTCCAGGGTCTGCCATGGAGTGCAAGTGCCAGAGCTGAGCCACCTAGGAGGCTCAGACAGAGCAATGGAAAGCATAACCAGGTACACATGGAGCACATGGCAGTCTATGGGAACCTGCAGACGATACCTGGCACCACAACAGAGGACAGAACACATCAATCAAATACCCCAGCCATATGTTGGCAGTGAAAAACTGGGCAAATGGAGACTCTAAGATGGGCTATGTCAGTCAGTGGATTCTGCAGCGAATTCATTAGGCTTAGAATGCTGAGATTAGGGCCCAGCCCCATGGCCTAGCTGGCAAAGTCCTCTCATTGAGCGCTCTGGGATCCCATATGGTAGCCGGTTCTCATCCAGGCAGCCCACTTCCCATCCAGCTCCTTGCTTGTAGCCTGGGAAAGAAGTCAGGATGGCACAAAGCTTTGGGACCCTGCACCCAAGTAGGAGGCCCAGGAGAGCTCCTGGCTCCCAGCATCAGATTGGCACAGTACTGGCCATTGTGGTCACTTGGGGAGTGAATCATTTGATGGAAGATCCAACATGATCCTACACCATACGCCCATGCCCATCCAGCACAAGCCAGCAAGGGTGGTGTTCTCCAAGCTGTACCAACCAATGCCTAAATCCTTTGCAACCGGCAGTGCCACACTCACCAGCCAGGGCTAGCCGGGCTCCCTCCCACCACAGCCCAAGGCACCACAGAACCTGACCTTCATGGCAGCTGGCAAGGCTGGCCAGAACGTGGTGTTGTCAGGCTTTCCTGCACCTGCCCACCCTGCAGACCAGCGTCTTCAGGCAGCCACCGGCCACTGCAACTGGGGCGGTGCCACCGAGGCCATCAGGCATCCTGAGCAAGTCCATGAGCGTGCACCTGCTGAGCCAGGGCAGCACTATCGTCATCCCTGCCCAGCACAAGCTGCCCAGCCAGAACCAGTTCCTACTGCCTGGCGCCCCCACCGTCCAGCTCCCACAACCACTCTCCTCCCTGCCAGCCAATGTGGCAGGCCAGATCCTGGCTGCTGCATCCCCTCACACACACAGACAGCTCATCACCAACCCCATCCTCACAACCCAGAACGTGGCGAACCCGATGAGCCTGGGCCCTGTGCTGGCCCCGCCCTCAGGTGCACACAGCACTGCCACACACATCCTCTCCACTGCACCCATCCAGGTGGGCCAGCCCATGCTCTTCCAGATGCCTGTCACTGGTGGCGGGCAGCCTACCTGCACAAAGCCAGCCTACAGGCGCGGGCCCCACCACCACCACCACAGTCCTGCAGGGCGTCACCCTGCCTCCCAGCGCCGTAGCCATGCTCAACATCCCCATGGGCTGGTGCAGCCAGTAGCTCTTCCCCCTGCTGTGGCAGCTTCCTCCTCCACCACTACCCCTGGGGAGGCCTCCCCCGTGCTCACCATGCAGCCCACCCCTCCAGCACCCCCTGAAGCCAGCACACTGCTGCCTGTGGACCTCCATCATGCACAGGTACATCTCCCCCTTTGCCGGCAGCCTCCCAGCCCTGAGTGTGATCAAGGGCCCTGTACCTTAACTACAGCTAAAGGCCCCTGCACTGCAACCCAGCAAGGAGGCCTGTCTCCTGGAGCATTTGCACAAACACCAAGGCTCTGTGCTGCACCCCAACTGCAAGACAGCCTTCCCCTACCTGCAGGATGCCCTGCACTGCCTGCTGCCCTACCACGTGTACCAGGGCACCCTCCCCTCCCCCAGTGACTACAAGGTGGAGGAGGAATTTGAGACGGTCTCCACCCAGTTACTGAAATGCACCCAGGCCGTCGCACCTGCCCACCAAGCTTGTGATCCGACATGGCGGGGCTGGTGGATCGCCTTCCGTGTCCTGGGCTCGGGCGTCCTCCTCCCTGTCCTCCTCCTCATGGTCTGCTGCTCTTCCCTGGACGCCAATGAGGACAGCCCCACGCCTTCTTGCACCCGCCCGCCAATGAAGACCTACAAGGTGCGAAGCCACATCAGTCTCAAGCTCAAGATCAAACAGGAGACCAGGCTCAGCAAGGTGGTGCACAACACGGCGCTAGACCCTGTGCACCAGCCGTCCCCTGCACCCCAGTGCGCCGAGCCCCTGCAGTGCCCGCCCGGCCACCACCAACCCGGCCAGCCAGAAGAACGGCATCATGAACCACATGCCACCGCCGGCCACACCCACCACTTACAAGGCCCTGGGCCTGCGCCACCCGGGCTGCGCCTGCCACTATGCCAGAGCTACCAAGAGCATGCAGCCATCAGCGCCACACCCCTGCCCGCCAAGGTGGACAAGGCCACAAGTGGTCTCATCCGCTAGCTAGCCGCAGTGGAGGACAAACCGTACCAGCAGTTACTTAAGGGGACAGCCCATGAAGCCGCCCACGCCCAGGGTAGGGATGCCGGCTGGGAGGCCCCCACAATGCCACATGCAAAGTGGCGCAAGTCCTAGTCCGCAGACATGAAGCAGGCCAGCTTCTCGCGCCATAGTCTGCAGGATGACACTCTCAGTGAGCACTTGCGAAGTGCCATCCACAGCATCCTGAACCTGCAGCAGGTGCCGGGCCAGCCACACAGTGTGCCAGCACCTGCCACCTCCCCGCACCCCTGCACCGGCCCAACGCCTACCCACCCTCCAGCTTCAAAGGTGGCCTGGGCCACACGGACATTGAACAGTGGGCGGCCAGAACTGCCCATGCAATGATTAAGTAATTGCAGTCACCGAGGGCCACCTGGTGGAGATGTGGGAGTGGGGTGTGCACCTGGGGAGGGGACAGATGGTGACAGTCTCTCCTCCATCCCCCCAGCCCCCAGTGCCCATGCTCACCACAGCTCACACTAGCCAGGGGCCTGCAGGAGGCCATCCACAGCAGGGAGGGTCGGCCCTGACCACACAGCAGCCCTAGAGGAAACCAGAGCTTGGTGGAGATTAAGCAGGGTGCTCCCACCTCCCCCTGTGTCTTCCCCACGACCCGCACAGCCGCCCCTCACCCCTCTGCTGGGATCTGAGTGCAGCCACCAGAAACTGGGGTATTCCCAGCCCCCAAAACACAGGTGCACCTGCACAACCAGTCTTCCTCTGCCTGCAACTGCCCATGCCACGGTTTAAAATCCCAGAGACAGAACTAGTTGTGTAAGATAATTTTTTTGTACTATATTTATTGCGTATAAAGATTTTTTTGAAAGGAGAATCCTGTACACTTAGACCTCTTGTAAATTAAAAGCCGATTCTTAAGAAAAAAAAACTAAAAAAAAAATTTAAAAAACTAAATGAGGAGATGTGGGCATCTAATAGAGTGGATGAGAAACTGCTTAGGAGACGCTCACCCTACACTGGATTTCCTGTGTTTCTGTTATTGCTCCACAACAAATTCCATCTCGCTGCTAACGCACTCCCTGGAAGCAGGCAGGGAATTTCTCAAGTATGTGAGTCATTGAACCTGCTGTCATGACACGGATTTAGTTCCTGGCTCCAATTTTTGACCTGACCTTGTCACAATCTTACAGGACTTTAAAGAGTTAACCAGATGGTAGATCACTCTGTCTCTATGACTTGTACAAATGAAATAAATTAATAAAAATTATATTAGAAATAAGAGAAAAACATTTTTTAAAGATGTATTTATTTTTATTGCAACATCAGATATACAAAGATTAGGAGAGACAGAGAAGATCTTCCGTCCAGTGATTCACTTCCCAAGTGACCACAATGGCCTGCATTGTTTCCAACTGAAGTCAGGAGCCAGGAACTTATTCCAGGTCTCCCACGTGGGTGCAGAGTCCCAAGACTTTGGACTGTCCTTGACTGCTTTCCCAGGCTGCAAGCAGGGAGCTGGACTGGAAGTGGGACTACTGGGACTAGAACCTGAGAACATATGGGATCCTGGTGCGTTCAAGGCAAGGACTTTAGCCACTGTGCCAGGCCCGAGAAAAGAAATTTAAAAACAAGAAGTGGCATGGCTGTTTACTGCAGCTTTTCACACACAATTTTGAGGACCACTTGATTCTTCCCAGTGATTCTAAATACAGCAGCATATTATGTGAAAGAAATTCTCATAGAACAGCAAGGGAAGGTACACACCAACTGGCAGTAATCAGGACAAGTTAATGCTACAGTATCAGTGCCCAGCCAGTGGGAACTGCTACTTAGCAATGTGATCAGAGATCTCAGTTAACACTACATGAAAACAATAAAATCTACCAAGTCCTAGAGAAACACAAAATAAATAAATGCACATGGAACAAATCTTAGACTCAACCCTTCTACCTTAACAATACTTCACAAACCATCAGAATTTATCCACAATTTTTAACCTAAGAATATTGAACCATATGGAAAACACCTGAGATAATTAGCATATGAGAAATAAAAAGCAAGAAAAATATCATCACCAGTATCAAAGCTAAAGCAGAGCCTAGCCCAGTGGCATAGCAGCTATAGTCCTTACATTGAACATGCCATGGTCCCATATGGGCGCCAGATCTCATCCCGGCAGCCCTGTTTCTTTAGTAGCTTCCCTCTTATACCCTGGGAAAGTAGTCCAGGATGGACCAAAGCCTTGAGAACCTGCACCCACAAGGGAGATCTGGAAGAGGCTCCTGGCTAAAGCTTCGAATTGGTATGGCTCCAGCCATTACATTCACTTGGGCTGCGAATCATCAGACGGAACATCATCCTCTCTGTCTTTTCTCTATATATCTCTGAATTTTCAATGAAAATAAATATATTGAAAAAAAATGGGGCCCGGTGGCGTGGCCTAGCACCTGAAATCCTCTCCTTGAACATGCCGGGATTCCATATGGACTCCGGTTCTAATCCCGGCACCTCCACTCCCCATCCAGCTCACTGCTTGTGCACTGGGAAGGCAGTCGAGCATGGCCCAAAGCTTTGAGACACTGCACCCATGTGGGATACCCAGAAGTTCCTGGATCCTGGCTTCGGATTGGCGTAGCATCAGCTGTTGCACTCACTTGCAGAGTGAATCATAGGATGGAAGATCTTTTTTTTTTTTATTTTATTAATAAATTTTATTTTGACATTCTTTACATAGTTAATTAGGGTAAGAAGGTTCAAGGGCTACAGGAAAGTGGATAATACTAGTATGTTTTCCATATTGTTAGCTTCATATTTAAAGGGGGGTATTTAAGGGAGAAGCCCACCCAATTTCCCACCCTCCCCAGGTCCCGGATGTAGGGCATGCTCTGAGGTTCTTGCTCAAGTGGTTTTGATATTGCCACAGTTATGAATCACTGTCAATCTTGCCACTCCAAGCACTATGAGATCTTTGAAAAATCCACTGATTGACATAGTCCATCATAGCTGAGATGGTTGGTTGACCTGTTCTGTCTTCTCTCTTTTCTTGGTTAGGGTTCTGAGTCCAGCATTTAGATTAGGAAGATCTCCAAAGAAAGTTCTTGTATGTGCTAACAAGTACAGGGCCTGGCACCGTCCATCGCTCCAATCAGCTGGTGGTTGTAATTGCTGGGTTGGTTCTGTTTTCACTCCCAACTTCCACTGGAACCAATGGGTGTCGCAGTCCAGCCTGGTTCTGCCCAGCACATACTTGGCCCTCACATAAACCAGCGGGAGCTGCAGCCTAATTGGAGCGACCCACAATAACCCCCACCAGGTCCACCCCCTACCCTTGTTTGCCAGTAAGTGTAGCAGTAATCCAGTCTGTCCCACACCCCATTCCACCCCAGCAGCTGTCTTAGTTTTATGTCCTCCTGTGGGAGTGGTAACCCAAGAGGGATGAGCCCACTATTTCCCTCCCAGGCCTCTCCCACTCCCAGATTCCAGTTGATGCTGCATCTAAGCCCAAACAACCCTCGCCCACTTTAATTTTGTTTGCACCAGTAGGAATAATCCGCCCAGCCCGGCTTTTCCCTGATCTAGTCCACATGAGGCGCACAGGTGTGGTAGCTCTGCCTAGTCGGGTCTGCCCCCATCCCAGCCCATGTTCTCCTGCGGAAGTAGCTGTCCTGCAAAGGAACCCTCCCTTATTCCCCTGCCAGCTCTGCCCACTTCCTTTCTTGTTCTCAGGCTGGTTGGGCGCTGCGGTCCCTTCTGGTACAGGCAACCTCACCTCAGCATTCCATAATGTGCACTAGTCTTTGTTGCAACCGACCCTGGGTCGACCCACACTGGTGCCTGGATTTGCCAGTGGATGATGTGGACAGATTCAGCCTGGTCTTGCCCCCGCATCTGCCAATTGTATGCCAGTGGGTAGTTTTCCATGGCCTTTTCTGGGCTGTTTTCTATCATGTTTCTTGCGTTTACCTGCCAGGTCTGTGTCCTGCCAGAGGAGTTGCCCAGGCTCCTCCATCAGAACCTCTCCCAATGCCAGGTTTCACGCTTACCAGTGGGTCCATGAGCCAGCCCTACTCAGTCCACCTCCTGTCATAGCAGGAACTGTGGCTTTTCCTGACTGGCCTTCCACCCAATCTGGTTCTTGCTGTTGGATGTTCCAGCCCAGCCATGGTTTGCCCATACCCACGTATGGCTCACACATGGCTCAGTAGGGGTTTGAGACCCTGCCTCGTCCATCCCACATCTGCCCTGGTCCTCCAGAACACTAGGGGGAGTCGGGGTCCGGCCCAGTTCAGTGCATACAATCCCAGTCCACACTTGTGCCAAGGGAGACTACAACTGTTTCCAGATCAGAACGCAGCCCCCCTTCCAGGCCACGCGCCTCTTGGTGGGAACCTCAACCCAGCTAGGGTTGTCCCCTTTGCTCCCCAACCGGGTCTGTTCCCAGCCATAGATCACATGCCTGCCAATGGATGCTCTGACTCAGCTTGGCACAGCCCCTACCCTGTCCCGAACTCTGCCTTAGACACTGTGGCTTAGCGTCCCAGGCTCCCACAGACCAGCAGGTACAAGAGCCTAGCTCGGCATGACCTCTGCTCCCTCCTGGTTTCTAGTTTTACTTGTGGGCTAAGGTTTGCTCAGTCGTGCCTAATCTACTCTGTTCCATTACCAGTTGACACATTGGCCAGGGGTTGGAGCTACTTGTGCAGGACAAGCCCCAAGCCATAGCTTCTGCATGACTTGTATTTGGTGCTCAGCATTATTAGTGATTACAAGTTTTGCTAAGGAAGAGTTACTGCCTGTTTCAGGTCCAAGAAGCACAATGGGTTAAACCTGGAGCTAATTAAGCAGCAACTCGAAGAACCAAATCCCCAGAGCTCCCCAGCCGGGCGTCCAGCAGGCGGAGCCTGGCACCAATGGTGCACTGGCCACACGGGGAGAACGGCTCACCATGTGCCCATGGCAGCCATCTGGGATCTAGGCACGAGATGCCCCGTCCTGAGACCCACCAGCTGCCAGGAGGCTGCTGGAGGTTTAAATTCCCAGGCCCAAGGTCGCGCCCCTCCCAAATCCCATTCACCGCCCCATGAAGGCGGCGGGTGGGTCCCGGACCTGCCCAATCCCAGAGGCCTCCCCTCCTCGGTCTACTCACCCTGAAGGAAGCGGCCCCTGAAACACAGCAGGCCCGGGGAGAACGGCTCACCATGTGCCCATGGCGGCCGTCCGGGATCCAGGCATGAGACACCCCATCCTGAGACCCACCAGCTGCCAGGAGGCTGCTGGAGGTTTAAATAACCCAGGCCCAAGGTCGCGCCCCTCCCAAATCCCCTTCACGGCCCCATGAAGGCGGCGGGTGGGTCCCGGACCTGCCTAGTCCCAGAGGCCTCCTCCCCTCGGTCTAATCACCCCGAAGGAAGAGGCCCCCGAAACCCAGCAGGCCCGGGGAGAACGGCTCACCATGTGCCCATGGCAGCCGTCTGGGATCCAGGCATGAGACGCCCCGTCCTGAGACCCACCCAAAATGGAAGATCTTCTTCTCTGTCTCTCCTACTCTCTGTATATCTGACTTTCCAGTAAATAAATAAATCTTAAAAAAAAAAAAAGAATTAGTGCTTTCATAAAAAACAAACAAACAAACAAAAACCCTAAAGCAAAGGCCAGCATTGGGGTATATTGTGTAAAGTTACCAACTGCAACACCAGCATCCCATATGGAATCAGCTGTTCCACTTCCAGCCCAGCTCTCTGTGAATCTCCTGGGAAAAGCAGTGGAAGATCATCCAAGTGCCTGGGCCCTGATCACCCACATGCAAGACCTGGAGGAAGCTGCAGGCTCCAGGACTCAGCTTGGTCCAGCACTGGTTATTTTAGCCACCTGTGTAGTGAGCCGTGGGTAGAAGAGCTCTGTGTCTTATTTTTTTAAAAGATTAATTTACTTCTATTGCAAAGTCAGATATAAATAGAGTAGGAGAGACAGAAACATCTGCTGTCCGCTGATTCACTCCACAAGTGACTGCAACTGCCAGCACTGTGCCAATTCGAAGTTAGGAGCCAGGGGCTCTTTTGGGTCTCCCACGGGAGTACAGGGTCCCAAGGCCTTGGGCCGCCCATGAGTACTTTCCCAGGCCACAAGCACGAGGCTGGATGGGAAGCGGGGCTGCCAGTATAGGTGCGGTGCCCATGCGATATCCCAGGGTTCTCAAGGGGAGGACTTTAGCTACTAGGCCAAGGCGCCTGGCCCTTTCTCTTACTTGAACTCTCATTTGAACATAAACAAATAAAACATAAAAAAGTAATAATAAAACAAATAAAAACATTTTTAAGATCTATTTACCATATCATATCACTTCAAAATTCAATTTAAGAAATCACAAACATCAATTATCAGACAGTACTAGGATTTAGTCACCTTTGGGAATGGAAGGATCAAAGAGACCAAGACTTAAATTGACAAAGAATTTTTTCAAATAGCTTCTCTGCAAAGTCCTTGTGCCACCCCAAGCTTCTACCAAGCACAACGCCAGCACCACATGCTGCCCCTCAACCTTGCAGCAAAACTCTGAGCAAAACAAGGCTGTTTGTTCTACCTGCTGGAGTCTGTGCTGGTCTGGTGTGAGCAACAAGAAAACTGCCCCAGACCCTTAGGAGGAGCTTCACTGAGGACTGAGCTGGGGGCTCGACAAGCTGCTTCTCAACTCAAAATCAGGCCAATGTAAAAAAATAAAAAACAAACAAAAAAAATCCTGCCCAACATGAAGATCGAACTGTCCCTGGGCACTCCCCCCTCCTCACTGCACAATGGGTTCCACTGTGAGTCCTAGTGTTCAAGGTCAGTGCTGCAGACTGAGGACCCCAAGGTCCCCCTCCTGGCCCCCGCCCGCCCCGCGGCCTCAGGAGATGCTCTCACACACTCACCCTTCCCAGCTTCTCACCAGTCGGGGGTCCTGCACAGGCTCCTGCGGGGAGGGAGCTCACAGGGCAGCACTGGCTCAGCCACCTGCGCCTCTCCACCAGCACAACCAGCAATGCGGCTATGGAGGCGCCCACAACAACCTCCTGCCTGCTGCCACAGGGCTTCCTGGGCGCGCCTGATTGGACCGCTCCCTGGACTACGCATGACGTCACAATGCGCAGCCAATCAGAATCACGAAGGGAGGAGGGGCAGTGAGATAGGATTCTGGAGGGAGGGGGAGTGAGGGGCGGGGCTTCACCTCAGGCAGGAAGTGGCCTCCTCTCTTGCAGCTTGAGCCTTCCAACAGCAGGGGCCGCTGTCGCCTCTCACATCAGTCCACCTCCTGGCCTCTCCTTCACTCTCTGCTTCATGTTCAAGTCTGGAAACGAAGAAACAGATGGCAGGAGTCTCAGATGCACCTCACTTAATGTCAACAGATTCTGGGACTTTTTTCTTTACATTTGCTTTTTTTCCTATTAGTTCATTTGACATTTTAAAATGCCCAACTGAACTATATTAGAAAATATATAAATTAATCTTTTCAATCTCATTTCTGCTACTCATATTCATTTCCTAGTCTTTATTTTTATTTTCTTAGTGTTCTATATCTGTTTCTTATTATCCCATATCAATTTGATTCTGTATTTTGATCTCCTACCCAGAAATCTTGCTTGATTCTCTCCTTTGTTTAAATTTGGTTTTCCACAAAAGGGCCATTAGTGTACATTGATAGTTTTGCGCCTTAAAACTTGACCATTGAGCCCAGCACGATAGTGTAATGGTAAGGATCCTCTCCTTGAATGTGCAGGGATTCCACATGAGGGATGGTTCTAATCCCAGCAGCTCCACTTCCCATCCAGCTTCCTGCTTGTGGCATATGAATGCAGTCGAGGAAGGCCCAAAGCCTTGGGAATCTGCACCCGCTTGGGAGACTTGGAAAGAAGTTCCTGGCTATTGGCTTCGGATTGGCACGGCACTGTCCATTGGGGCCACTTGGGCAGTGAATCAGCGGATGCAGGATCTTCCTCTCTGTCTCTCCTCTCTAGTTACATCTGCATTTCCAATAAAATAAATAAATCTTACCAAAAAAAAACCACTTGATCATTCTGCTGCAATTTTCTGTCTGTGTTTAATTTCCTGGTTACATATTCACCACAATGTGTGACAGACACAGAGAGAAGAGGGCTTGTCCAGATTCAATCTAGCAAAATAAAACCAGCAGTGAGTGATATATGTAATTAATACCATATGTAAAATTCCTGTAATGCACTATATATTTATATCTGTTACTTGGTTTCCATAATGTGTGGCTTTTGGTTTTTGTTTTATAATGTATCTCTTGTAAGGATTTTTAAAAATTTTTATTGGAAAGTAAGATATATAAGAGGAGGACATACAGAGAGGAAGATTTTCCTTCCGCTGATTCACTCTCTTGTGGGCACAATGGCTGGAGTTGTGCCAGTCTGAAACCTGGAGCCTAGAGCCTCTTCCCAGTCTCAATGTGGTTACAGAGTCTCATTGCTTTGGGCCAACCTCAACAGCTTTCCTAGCCAAAAGCGGGGAGCTGGATGGGAAGCAGGGCTGCTGGGATGAGAACTGGTGCCCAAATGCAATCCTGGCACATACAAGGCAAGGACCTAGGCCACTAGTCTACTGCCCCGGGCCCTGGTTTAAAACATCTTACGCCTAAGTATTTCAGAAAATCCTCTCAAAAACTCGTGAAAGATTACAAATTTTATGAAGAATTGTTTATATTCCTGAAATTTATTATTTACATGCCATTTCATTCTTAATGACTTTCACTACTTTAATTTGGGACTTATTTATTGGAAAAACAGATTTAAATAGAGGAGAGACAGAGAGACAAGGCTTGAGTCTGCTGGTTCACTTCCCAAGTGGACACAACAGCCAGAAGCGAGTTGATCTGAAGCCAGGAGCCTCATCCAGGTATTCCATGTGTGTGCAGGGTTCCAAGGCTTTGGGCCATCATCTACTGCCTTGCCAGGCCACAGCAGGGAGCTAGATGGGAAGTGGAGCGACCGAGACTTGAACTGGTGCACATATGGTATCCCAGCACATGCAAGCCAAGGATTTAGCCACTGAGCCTCATGCCAGACCCCTAATATTGGTTGATTTTGTTAATGGATTGCCACAATGGCTGGCTTTCAATATATGCAACACAAACTTGAGACTATAAATGGATCCCCACCTAACTGTGCTGGTTTATGTGACATGTTCTGTGTTTCTTCCTGTGTTTTAGAAACTTATGCAGGGGAGAAGAAGATGGCCGACGTAGGAGGAAGGCTGTGAGGGAGCGTCCAGTGAGAGAAGGATAGAACGCTACAGAAGCAGCAAAGAGGAACAGCAGGGAACCGCAGGGAGAGGTCCGTGAAGTTCCCTGGGACAGTGTGGAGCCAAAAAGATCCACACAACTCAGAAGAACAACGAGAACGGAGCAGGGCAAAGGCAGAGAAACCGACATCCCACCCCAGACCTGCTGAGTCACTTTTGAAAACGGCCTGACGGGAGACGCGGCCAGCTCGGAGGCGGGGAGATCAGGGGGATCGTCGCCGGCGGGAGGCCTTCGGCAGCGGTGGAGGCAGACTGCAGCGGCTGGACATTTGGTGAGCTGGGGGTTGATGTGCCAGCCTCCGCATTCCTCGCCCCCTGCTGAGGTTTCAGCCTCTGAGAACGCGGAGCAAGCGGCTGAAACTGTTGGGTCTGTGTGGAACTATGCACAGTGGTGTTGGTGGCTGAGGGGGCCCCGGGAAGGCGCCTCGGATGTTCCTGCGTTGAGGGGGCCAGTGCGGTTCGGTGCGCAGAGGCAGCTGGCGAGGGTCTGGAGTCCCCCACATCCTGCCTGGTGAGTGCGCGAAACCACCAGGAGGACTCTGAACGCTGCACCGAGCGGGCTTGGCGGCCCCGCCTGCAGCAGCAGCACCTCCGCAGCGCAGGTGTCAGGTGTCAGGAGAGCTCTGAGATTTGGGAAGTGTAGCGCTGTGTGTCCCTGACACGCAGGTACCACTCCCATAGAGTGAACTGCTCACTTCTCGCCTCCCACCCTGCAGTTCTGAGCGTGGGCGACCCACCAGGAGAGCTCTGAAAACTCCTGCACCAAACTGACACGGTGCGAACCTGCCGTGAAGTCATTATAACAGGGCGCCTGGGCCACTCCTCCGCTAAGGGCCTGTGTGGGGGAGCCACACGGGAGCAGGGGCTCTGAACACCCACACACCACGAGTGGTGGATTCACTGCACAAGAGCCACGCCTGGAAAGTGCCTCACCCACAGTCCCGTGTGTGGGAGACGCACCAGGTGGGCTCTGAAAAACCCTGCAGTCCCTGACACGGAGAACGCAGGGAGAAAGCACATAAAACCTTCTACGCCCTGTGGATTCCCGTGAAGGGGGCACACCCAGAGAGCGCCTCCATCCCTCCACGCCCTGGGGTGTCACACCTGTAGAAGAGGTGCCCAGAGTGTGCCTGGAATCCACTGGGCCCCCAAGGTGGTGCTCTACAGCCCCGGGCCCTGAGAACGCACCAACGGTGCCTTGAAAATTACCACGCCCGGCAACACCACGCCTGCAGGCTCCAATCTCTACAGGAAAGCACCTGACAGCCCCTCAACACACGGGTCCATTTGCCTCACCAGAATACACCAACGCAATGGGAAAAACCACCAGAAAGAATTGTGCTCCAGATGAAAGAGCCAGCACCCCACCAAACAAGGGCCAAAAGCCATTATCAATATCGGCGATACGAGATGAAGACATGGAAGTGTTACCAGCAAAGGAATTGATGAAAATAATGCTAAAATTTCTCAGAGACGTGGACACAAAGCTGGAAGACCTCCAGAACCGCATAATCACCGAAATACAACAAATCAAAACCAAACTGGATGCCCAAGATAATAAAATTGAAAGCCTCATCAACAGAATAAATGCGGCAGAGGAAAGGATCTCTGAAACAGAAGACACACAAAATGAAGGTGCCCAGTGAATTAAACAGCTGGAGACAAACCTCAGCAAAACTAATAAAATGATGCAAGAGATGAAGGATTACCTTAGAAAATTGAATATTCGGATCATCGGCCTCCCCGAGGGAGTAGAAAGAGAATCTGGGATGCAAGCAGTGCTTGATGAAATTATACAGGAAAACTTCCAAAACACTTGGAACACGAATCCACCCCGCATACAGGATGGACAGAGAACTCCCAACAGACATGATCCAAAGAGATCTTCACCCAGACACATGGTGCTCAAGTTCTACTCCAATGAAGACAAAGAAGGAATCCTGAGACAAGTACGAAGTAGAGAAAAGATCACATACAGGGGAAAACCCATCAGAATCACTGCTGACTTCTCCGAAGAGACCCTACAAGCAAGGAGAGAATGGACAAAGATCTTCCAAGTCCTGAAACAAAACAACTGTCAACCAAAAATAATCTACCCAGCAAAGATCTCATTTGTATATGAGAACGAAATCAGATACTTCAATAGCAAAGAAAAACTAGAAGAATATGTTTACACAAAACCAGCTCTGCAAAGTCTCCTTAGAAATGCGCTAGTCCCGGACAAAAAGGAGGCAAATCACAAACAAAGTTGGCAAATAAGAAGGTCTCCAAACTAAAGGCCACACAAACAAGACAATTACATAGGCAACAACACACACAACACAATCACATGGCAGGGCAAAATTGCAACCTCTCAATTTTAACTCTCAACACAAATGGTCTAAATTCACCAATCTAAAGACAGAGATTAATAGAATGGATCATCAAACAAGACCCAACCATCTGTTGCCTACAAGAAACGCATCTAACCAGAAAGGATGCAAAGAAACTGAAAGTGAAGGGATGGAAAAAGATATTTCACGCCAATAGACGAGAAAAAAAAGCTGGGGTAGCTATCCTAATTTCAGACGAGATAGATTTCATTCTAACTAACATCAAAAGAGACAGGGAAGGCCATTTTATACTGGTGAAAGGAATGATCCATCAAGAAGCAATCACCATCATTAATGTTTATGCACCGAATCTTAATGCACCTAGTTACGTAAAGCAATTACTTACAGACTTAAGGGAAGACATAGACACCCGCACAATTCTTGTAGGCGATCTCAACACACCTCTAACAACAATGGACCGGTCTACGAAACAAAAACTCAACAAAGAAACAACAGAGCTCACACAAACAATAGAACAACTGGACTTAGTAGACATATATAGAACTTTTTATCCTAAGGCCACAGACTATACATTCTTCTCAGCGGTGCATGGCACCTTCTCCAGAATCGACCACATGATAGGACATAAAGCGAATCTAAACAACTTCCAAAACATTAGTATCATACCATGTACCCTCTCAGACCACCATGGGATGAAACTGGAAATCAACAACTCAAAACTCCCCACGAAATATAGACACTCTTGGAAGTTGAACAATATGCTATTAAACGAACAATGGGTCAGAGAAGAAATTAAAGATGAGATCAAAAAATTTATGGAAACCAATGAAAACTCTGATACAACATTCCAAAACTTGTGGGACACCGCCAAAGCAGTGCTACGAGGTAGATTCATAGCAATCGGAGCCCATGTCAAGGCCCAAGAAAGACGCCAAATACAGGAACTAACCTCACACCTCCAGGATCTGGAAAAACAGCAGCAGAAGAGTCCCACGCACAATAGGAAACAAGAAATCATCAAAACAAGGGAGGAGATAAACCAAATAGAAATCAAAAAAACTATACATAAAATCAACAAATCAAAAAGTTGGTTTTTTGAGAAAATAAACAAAATAGACACTCCACTGGCCTGATTGACCAAAAAAAAAAAAACAAGAGAAAGTGAGAATCAATAGCATTAAAGATGAAAAAGGCAACATAACAACAGACACTGCAATCATTAAGAAAATAATTAGAAATTACTACAAAGAACTGTACTCCCACAAATTTGAGGACCACCAAGAAATAGAAAAGTTCTTGGACTCCCACCACTTACCAAAACTCAGTCCGGAGGCAACTGAAGAATTAAATAAACCCATAACCGAGCTAGAGATTGAAACAGTCATCAAGGATCTCCAAACGAAAAAAAGCCCAGGCCCAGACGGCTTCACTACAGAATTCTACAAAACATTCCGAACAGAAATAACCCCAATCCTCTACAAGCTCTTCAAAACAACAGAGAAGGAAGCAACCCTCCCAAACTCATTCTATGAAGCTAACATCACCTTAATCCCAAAACCGGACAGAGAACCATCAGAGAAGGAAAACTACAGACCTATTTCTCTGATGAACATTGATGCTAAAATTCTCAACAAAATCCTAGCCAATAGAATTCAAAAAATCATCAGACAGATCATTCATCCGGATCAAGTAGGATTCATCCCTGGAATGCAGGGATGGTTCAACATTCGGAAATCCATAAATGTTATAAGCCATATCCAAAAACTGCAAAACAAGAACCACATAATAGTTTCAATAGATGCAGAAAAAGCTTTCGACAAAATCCAACACCTCTTCATGCTAAAAACTCTAGCCAAAGTAGGCATAGATGGGAAAATCCACAACATAATCAAAGCAATTTATGAAAAACCCAACGCCAGTATCATACTGAATGGAGAAAAGCTAGAACCCTTCCCACTGAGATCTGGAACAAGACAAGGGTGCCCGCTATCACCACTGCTATTCAACATAGTCCTAGAGGTACTTGCAGAGGCCATAAGACAAGAAAAAGAAATCAAAGGCATACGTATAGGAAACGAAGAAGTCAAGCTTTCACTATATGCAGATGACATAATCCTATACATAGAAAAACCAGGAGACTCAATACAGAAACTGCTAGAACTTATATGAGAGTTTGGCAGAGTGGCGGGGTACAAAATTAATGAACGAAAATCAACAGCCATAGTGTACGCAAATAACACCAAGATGGAAGAAGATCTAACCAACAGGATACCATTCAAAATAGCAGAGAGAAGTATGAAGTATCTGGGAATAAATCTAACCAAAAGCGTAGGAGACCTATTCGAAGAAAACTACAAACTATTTAAAAAGGAAATTGAACAAGACCTCAAAAGATGGAATAACATCCCGTGCTCCTGGATAGGCAAAATCAATATCATTAAAATGTCTATACTACCACAAGCAATATACATTTTCAATGCAATTCCAATCAAATTGCCCAAAACATTCTTCACGGAACTGGATACAATGATTCAAAAGTTCATCTGGAAACACAAAAAACCACGAATAGCTAGAACCATCCTGAAGAATAAGAAGTTAGCAGGGGGAATCACAATCCCGGACCTCTGGACATACTATAGAGCAGTGGTTATCAAAAGAGCCTGGTACTGGCACAAAGACAGAAAGGAAGATCAATGGAATAGAATAGAAGCACCAAAAGGGAACCCACACAAATACAGCCAATTAATCTTTGACAAAAAGACCAATGACAACTCAAGCAAGTGGGAAGGCCTCTTTAGTAAATGTTGTTGGGACAACTGGCTGATAGCCTGTAGAAACAAAAAGATAGACCCACATCTATCACCATACACCAAGATCCAATCTACATGGATAAAAGACCTAAACCTACATCCAGAAACCTTCAAACTCTTGCAAGAAAATGTAGGAAATACCCTGCAAGACCTAGGAGTAGGTTCCGACTTTCTAAGAAGGACACCAAAAGCAATAGCAGTTGAGAACAGAATAAACAATTGGGACCTCATCAAACTAAGAAGCTTCTGTACAGCAAGGGAAACAATCAACAAAGTAAAAAAGCAACCCACAGAGTGGGAGAAGATCTTTGCACACGATATAGGCGATAGGGGGCTAATTTCCAGGATATACAAAGAACTTCAAAACAACCAAAAAACCAAAACAAACAAGCCACTCAAGAAATGGGCACTGGAAATGGGCAAACATTTCACAAAGGAACAAGTCCAAATGGCAAACAAACATATGAAAAAAATGTTCCAGCTCCCTAGCAATAAGGGAAATCCAAATTAAAACATCGATGAGGTACCACCTAACACCAACAAGATTGGCCCACATAAACAAGAACACCAACGACGCTTGCTGGCGAGGATGCGGGGAAAAGAGAACCCTACTCCACTGCTGGTGGAGCTGCAAATTGGTACAGCCTCTATGGAAATCAGTCTGGAGAACACTCAAACAACTCAAAATCTGCATACCATATGACCCAGCAATAGCACTCCTAGGAATATATCCAAAACACCTGTTTTACGACAAACCAACATGCATCCCTATGTTCATTGCAGCACAATCAGTAATTGCAAAAACATGGAAGCAACCGAAATGCCCATCAGCAGAAGATTGGATAAGAAAGCTTTGGTTCATCTACTCCATAGAATACTACTCAGCTATTAAAAAAAACAAAATGCAGTTCTTTGTGGCTAAATGGGCCCAACTGGAAACTATAATGCTAAGGGAAATGAGTGAATCCCAAAAGATTAGATACCACATGTTTGCCTTGATTTAACCTGTAATTTTTGTATGGTGGTTTGTTATTTTTTGAACCTGTCATTGATACTGTCTCAACCCAGATGTTTCGAAGAATGGAACTTGCATTATTTTTAACATATTGTTTACCCAATACTATGTCAATTAATTCCATAATGTTGTATATTGATACTGAGGCCTTGTTGGGGCTTTTAACTGACAGGATCTTTACTCTGTTAGACCTATCTTCAGACCATAGAAGGTCTCCCCAAGAGGCCACTGAACTTATCTGGACAATAAGACGCTGAACTTTATGCTAGGCATGTGTTTGCAAGGAATGAATCTCAACTGAACTTGAACTATGGTTATGCAACAAGGTGGAGGAATCCACCATGGGGGGAGGGGTATGGGAGGGGTGGGGGGAATCCCCAGCGCCTATAAAACTGTACTACATAATACAATGTAAGTAACAATAAAAAAAAAAAAGAAAAAGAAACTTATGCAGGCCTTGTCTTCCTCCTCATGTCTCGAGCCCTACATGTCTGGAGCTAGGCCTGGATGTGTATAACTCTGATCTTGTTCCTGGCACTATAGGTCATCTGCAGTTTCAACACCTCACATGAATGTGACCTGTGTTCATCCTTGCATGTTATCATTATAGAAATCTTTCATTTGAGCATGACACAGTTTCCTAGTGGCTACAAGTCCTCGCCTTACACTAGCAAGGATCCCATTTTAGCAGTGGTTCCTGGTGCCCCACCTCCCATCCAGCTCTCTGCTTGTGGCCTGGGAAAACAGTGGAGGATGGTCGAAAGCATAAGAACTCTCATACACATGGGAGACTGGGGAGAAGTTCCTGGCTCCTAGATTAGGATCAGCTCAGCTCTGGCCATTGCAGCCACTTGGATATTCCTTGTGCTTACAGCATAAACCAGCTGCCTGTAAAGCAATATTATACATTCTGATCAATAATTAATATTTCCCTCCACCCTATCCCCTCTCTCTAAGTCACACTGTGCTCCACCTACTTCTCACATCTCACTCCTTCCTTCACCCTCCTCTGTCTGAAGTTCCCTAGCTAGCTTTCCTCACTGAATCTGAGCAGCTACAACCATGGTTCCACCTCCTCTTCCCACTTCCTCTGCTTGAAACTGCAGTTTTTCCAAGGTTTAAGCTTTTTCCTTTCTCTTTTGTATACTTCACCCAACCCAGCCCCTAATTCAGAGTGATGGGATACAAGATAAGCTAAATAACATGTACTGGCAAACAAAATAAATCAAAATGTTACTTTCAAAGCTTGTTCAGTAACTTTCTACAACAGAGCCCTCCAAAACAATGAATATTCAACCAGAGATATCTACACCTTAAATTTGATTTAGAGCTTGGTGTATTGGTTTAGCAGCTAAAGTTCTTGCCTAAAATCCGCTGGGACCCCATATGGGAACCTGTTCTAATCCAGGAAGCCCTGCTTCCCATCCTGCTTATGGCCTGTGAATGCAGTCAAGGATGGCCCAAAGCCTTATGACCCTGCACCCATGTGGGAGACCTGACAGAAATTCCTGGATTCTTGCTTCAGAATGGTGCAGCTCCGACCATTGCTGTCACTTGGGGAGTGAATCATTGGACAGAAGATCCTCTCTGTGTCTCTCCTCTTCTCTGTATATCTGAGTTTGCTACAAAAATAAAATAAATCTTTTTTTAAAGATTTATTTTTATTATTTTTTTTATTAGAAAGGCGGATATACAGAGAGGAGAGACAGAGTGGAAGATCTTCCGTCCAATGATTCACTCCCCAAGTGAGCGCAACGGCCGATGCTATGCTGATCCGAAGCCAGGAGCCTCTCCTGGGTCTCCCACACAGGTGCAGAGTCCCAAAGCTTTGGGCTGTCCTCAACTGCTTTCCACGGCCACAGGCAGTGAGCTGGAAGGGAAGCATATGGCTGCTGGGATAGAACTGGCACCCATATGGGATCCCGGGCGTGCAAGGCGAGGACCTTAACCACTTGCGCCACCGCGCCGGGCCCAAAAATAAATCTTTACAAATTTTTATATTTAAGTGAGATAAATATTGTCTAAATATAAACATAACTAGCCTCTTGTGCCCTATGAACAATGCTTCTTCATGATTAAATACAATTCTTTGCTTTTTTGTACAAGATTTAGTTTCTTTTTATTGCTAAGTAAGATACAGAGACAGGAGGAGAATCTGATCTGTACCCTATTATGTAAACAAATTCTATTTCAATCATATAATTTATGCCTTCAAGGCATTCTTGACAGGCACTCAGAAATTCAAAAGTTGAAAATTGTACTACATTATTTAACTTCTGTACTGAGATAAATTTGGAATTAGCACTTGTAACCTCCCTGCTAGTGGCCTGTGAAAGCAGTAGAGGATGGCCCAAAGCCTTGGGATTACACACTCACGTGGGAAACCTGGTGTAGGCTCCTGGCTCCTGGCATTGGATCATCTTAGCTCCAGTGGAGCCTGCCATTTGTGGGGTGAACTAGCAGATGGAAGACCTTCCTCTATGTCTCTCATTATCTCTGAAATCTGACTTTCTAATAGTAAGTAAATAAATATTTTTAAAAATAATCTTTTTATGATGCACTTTGAAGCATTTATAAATCTCTGTGATGTTGGAATCATGTGAAATAAAAATGTGTACATGTATAAAATATGCATTTAAATAACTTCAAATGGCTGAAATAATATATACACTTATTCAATGTAAATTTTGAAAGGTTTATTGACAGGCACACTTTTAGTCAAGTATGATGAGTCTTTATATATATATAAAGTCCAATAAAACAACCAGAAAGAAAATTGTGTTGTTCTCGGTGCTGAATGAATGGCTGGGCTAATGCTCAACTCCAACTGATAAGTATGCCTGTGGCTCCGACAGAACCCAGTATTAGCTAACAGCGGTGCTGTGCAATCAGTCAGCACCCAGCTGGGTCAATGGACCAGAAGCTGCCCTGCCAATATCTTACCTTTGATGCTGAACAAGCAAGGCAATGGCCCAATGATGGCCAGTCAAGTGAAAGGCCAGGGGCGGGGAGGAGGGGAATCCAGGAGATCCCTGACACTGATGGAAGTAGAAGCTCAGACATCCTTTTCTGGTTGTGACTCCATGAGAAATGATACAACGTGAGCATAGGGATCATTGTTGAAAAGGTTTCTGTTGCTACCAAATAGGACCCCTGAGAGAACACACTGTGATTCTACAAAGGTACACCACTTTGCTTAGAATCAATCCTACAAAATAAGGAAGATTCATTTGAAGAGACCATATCACAGACAAAAACCTAACTGTTTATTAGGAAGCTTATAATCAGTTACTTTGTAAGTGTAATTGCAAACAGCAGTCAAGTGAATAATTTTCACCACAGCCTCTGCCCCTTTTTGATGCAAAGCTGTCTCTGCCAGTGCCAGGGTTCTGGTATCTGATTTCACCTAGAAGGTGCCAGAGTTTGACCCCCAGTGACCATGCCAGTCACTTCATGTGCAGGCTTGCGCAGTAGCTGAGCAGCTCAACTCTAGGCTGCTGTCCCTGCGTGCCACTCCAGGGTAAGTGTTTGTGCCTAGGTCCCCAATGACCCTAACCCACATGCCAGCCCTTCCAGGGCCAGCTGGGTTTTGCTGGCCCACAGTGAGTCTCTACAATGACCCCTACCACAAGCCATCTGCACCAGGGCCAGGTGGTCTTAGCCAGCACCCCAAGTGCTCACAGCCGCTGCTGCACCTCTCTTGGGCCAGGACAGTCTTGCAAAAGTTCCTAGCACCACTTCTCAGCCCTCCCTGACACCCCACATGCTGAGCTAGGGCCAGGTTGACTTGGACACAGCCACACCCCCCCCCCCGGAAAAATAGATGAACCCGGTGGACATGCCTGGCACTCCAGGGCCCATGGACTTGGCAATGCGCCTCTTTTCCCTTTTCCCCTACGAACCTGTAACATCTCTGCCCCATCCACAGCTCTAGTTCCAGGTGAGCTGGGCCATGATCCTGTTTACTCACACAGCTGCTCCTGGGTCAGGTATGCTGGGCTGGCCACTGGCCAGACCCTCCCACCCACCTACACTGCCTCCAGCATTCCTGCCCTGTCCCTTCCTGCAGACAGGCCTACTGGAAGAAGACCCCCTAACATCCAGTCCGTCTAGACCTCTGCTCCCCAGGTGGCTTGAAGGCAGACAGAATCAGTCAGTGCTCCCTGCTCACCATGCCCCTCTAGCGCCCATCAGGATGGCACTCCAGGTTCAGGCCAGCATAGATGGAGCCCAGGCTACCTTAGCCTGCCTGCTGAGTGCCCCAGATCTTCAAGGACTAGGTTGATGATACCCATGCATCTGGCCCTCCCACTATGCCCACTGCTCCAGGATTAGGCAAATTCTGCCTGCAATCCAACCCTCCCACCAAACACACACACACACACACACACACACACACACACACACACACACACACACACGGCAGGCTGCTGTGATTGCTGCAGCAGAACCAGGTAGGGTCTGCCAGCCATCCAGTGCCCCTAGCAGTCTGCTTTGCCACCTGCCGCTCCAGGAATTTGCCCGGTTCAGGCAGCTCAGACACCACTGCTTTTTCAGCCAGCGTTTCTTGTGCCCCCAGCCTGCTTACTGTCCATTTCACCAACAACCCATCCTCCAGCCCCCTCTTACCAGCTTGTCTGCAAGTCACTCAAGGTTCAGGTAGACTCAGCTGGTGCCTCACACCCCTCTAGGCCTTCCTCCACCACAGCCCCTTCCTGAGGTTCCAGGACTAGGTCTCTTCAGAGGTTGCTTCACAGGCTCCAGCATGCACACCATCCACTCTAGGGCCATGTCATCCAAGCCACCTAGGCCAGTGCATCCTGCACAGCACCCTTAGCTTGCAGGCCACACAGCCCTGCACACTGTTTGCTCCAGGGTTAGGTAGGTTCACACACAGCACGCCCCCACTCTGGGCCTTTGCCTGGGCCTTTCAGACAGCATGCAATGCATCCGAGTCCTCTCGCTGTGCCAGCTGTTCACCCGGACCACACCCCGTGAGTGCCCAGACTGCCCAACATCCATTGTCTCTTCCAGGGCCATGCTGCCCTGATTGTCACAGCAAAACCAGGCCAAGGAAGGACGCCATCAGCTGCAACCCACCTGAAAGGCACTCCAGGGCCATGTGTGCTTGAACAGCAACTCCACCCTGCCCTCTGTCCACTCCTGCACCAAGAGGGCTTAGCTGGTACCCCCATGTGTGCCAGGCATGCACACTGTGCTCCAGGGAAAAGGGGTTATGACAGCAAGCCGAGGATCAAAGACAACCAGCAGCAGCTAGTTCCAGGGCCAGGCCAGACAAGCTGGTATTCTACACCACTATCCTACCATCATCTACTTCAGAGCCAAGTTGTCCTGGCCAGTCTCCAAGCTCCCACAGCAGTGCAGTCATCCACTTCAGGGCTGATTTGTGCTGGGGGAAGTCTACACCTCTAACATGCTCCCTGCATTGCCCCACTTGCCCATCCAGGGCCAGGCTTGGTGAGCCAGCGAGAGTGCATCTCTAGCCCAAGAGCACTGTCACACAGTCCACCATCCGCTGCTGAGAGCCAGTCAGGCTAAGCCAGTTCCCTCAGTGCTGGGTCCCAATTGCCATCTACCCTGCCCCTGACAACCCCAGGTTGCATGCCCTGAGTCCCCTGCACTACAACATGCCCACCCTGTCACTTTACTTGTCCTTCCAGTGGCGTGTCCCACATCCATAGCCCTTCTGCAAGCTGCTCTAGGGCCCGGCTGGAAGGGCAGCCCCAACATTCAACTCTAGCCTGTCTACCCACAAGGACTTCCCACTGCCCTAGCGCAAGGTGAGCTAGAGTTGCAATGAATTTGAAGCAAAACACTGCAGCAAAAACTTTTTTTTTTGTCTCACATGACCCAATTTTCATGCAGAAAACTCTTGTTTGCAAAGCAGGATTTATTTCATAAGAGGAAGATGAATGATTGCTGCACTAGTGGCAAGATGGGGCTCCAAGGGAAGAAAGACCCAAGAAAATGGTGGAAATAGTGCCTTTTACGCACCATCTGAGGGAAGGGTGCACATGAGTCACCCCAAGGGCAGAGAGAAAGAAACTTATTTGCAATGGACAGTAATTTCTGCCACTTCGCCAGAAATAAAGGGGTGAGACTTATGGCTTCCTTCTCCCAATGTTGTGGGGCAGGCAGCCAGTTCAGGGTCACCAGCTTGGAAGGCATACCCCACACTATCCAGGCTTTCCCTTCTGACCACCTGGGACACTCACCTATCATCACCTGGAACCTGAGAGGGGGAGGTATTGCATTGTTGTGTAACAACTCCCCTCAAAAACCCCAATTAAGGCCCATGATAGGGAGGGCTCACTCTCTTGGTCACCTGCTTCCATCACTCTGGCACTCTGACTCTTGGTCTCCCCAGTACCTGCTTGCTCTCCGGCTTCCTGCAGACAGAGTCTGAGGACAGGTAGCGCCTGAGCATGGCCCCTGTATGTCTGTATTCCTCACCCTCTGTTCACAGTTTGGGTGGGACAGTAAAGATGTTAATTCTAAGGTGCTTTGTATTACTAACTTATGTTCTTTTAAGAGTTCAAGGAGAAATGAGGCCTAGCAGTAATGGAATGTGGGCAGAGAAGGCAGGGAAATGTGAATGTCTGCAGCCTTGTAAGTCTGTCCAGGCTTTTCACTGTATGTCTCTTAGGATAACTTCTATTGCTGGGGAAGCTGGGACATAGGCTTTCAGATTAACAGACAGACTTCAGGGTAATGACCATTTCTGCCTCTCAGGGTTTCCATTCAGACTGGATTATCACATGGACTTGGCATTTGTTCTGCTGTTGCAGAACCAGATCAACTTGGATGGCAACCCCAGGGCCAAGCCCACCTGCCAGCCTCTCCAGGTCCAGGTGTGCTCAGCCAGCCACGGTCCTCACCACCACCACTGCCCCAGTACTCATTGCCATCTGCTTTACCAAAAGGGCCTCAAACCCGGCACCCCCAGCACAATTAGCCAGCCTGACCTGCCTCACAGCAGCTGCCCCAGGGCCAGGCACACTCGCTCAGCCACCCGCACTCTCAGCAGATCATTGACCCACCTGCTGCTTCCCCTGTGCCAGTCGACAACTAGCACTCCCATCCTGCCCATTCCTACAAGGACAGGCTGGCTGAGGTGCCCACCCCGGGACTCTAGTCAGCACAGCCCTTGGCAGTGGCCGCTCCTACAGAACAAAGGCAGTGTGGACAATGCCCCCTCTGCCCTTGACCTCCAGCCGAACACTCCAAGGCCAGGCCAGATCACTAACACCAATAAATCCCTCTTCCACTCCAGCCCACATTCCCAGCCAGCCTGCAAGCCACTCCAGGACCAGGCTGAATTAACTGGACACAAGCTTGCTGCTCCAAGGCCAGATCTCTTCCATGGTTCTCCACCAGCCCCCAGCACTCACACCATTCACTCCAAGGCTGGGGGTTTGGCTGTGGGCCCCTCACATGTAGCCTGCCCACTGCACAGCCTCATGCTCCAGGACCAGGCTGAATTGTCCAGTGACACAGTCTCTGCTTCAAACCACCCACCTGACTGCCACTCCAGAGACAGCTCTGTTCACCCTGCACCTACCATGCAACTCCCACATTCACCACACCTGCTACTCCAGGGCCAAGTTGGGGACTGGGTTCTTCTGTGGTAGATCCTGCTTCCACCCCCTACTCTGGGATCAGGGGCTGGAGTCTTCCAAGGCCCATGTTACTTCCCTCCATCCTCTCCCCCTCCTATTCCCCACCAACTAGCAGTCTGGGTTATGGTCTTCTAGCGGTGGGTCCAGATTCCCTATGGGTAGTTTCCTCTGCTTGTGCTCCATCACCTCTGCCTTTGCTGTCTCTAAGCGTGGCTGGATGTGGAGACTCATCACCCTTACTCTGTCGCTCCTTGCAAGATTGACTCCTGGTGCCATTTCTGTGTGATTTCACCCCACAGCTGCCTGTGATCCAGCACAGGGTTTGACCCAGGACCAGCTGCACACTCCTCTCTGCCTGTCTCAGGCCATGCTGGTGGGCACCTGCACCTTGCTCGATGTCACAGTACAGGGAACAAAGGACCCTCCACTGAAGGCATGGCAGACTGATTGATTTGAAAGGCATGGTAACAGAGGGAAAGAGATCTTCTATCAGCTGATTTATAAACGGTTTCAAAAACTCGGCAGTATTACAGCGATGTATTGGGGCAATTATCATCATCAACAAAGAGAGTGGTTGCAAAAAGTCTTAGTTAAGAAAGACATCAAATGATATGTTAGAATCACAGGGGATCTTAATGGCGAAATAAACATATCAAACTGATTGACAGTAAAGACCCTGAATCAAAGACACCAGTTGGACCCAGCAAAACAGCCTAGTGGCTAAATCCTAGCTTGGCAGGCCTGGGATTCAATATGGGTGCCAGTTTGTGTGCCAGCAGCTCTACATACCTTCCAGCTTCTTGTTTGTTGCCTGAGAAATAGTATTGTTTGGGGAAAATCTTTGAAACTGCACGTATGTGGGTGACCTGAAAAAGGCTCCTGGCTCCTCGTTCCTAGCTTCTGATTGAGACACTGCACCAACAGGGGAGTAGAAGAAAAGGCTCCTGGCTTTTCTTTTTCATTGTGGTCACTTGGAGAGGGAACCAGGGGACAGAAGATCTTTTTCTCAGATATAGAGAGAGGAGGAGACAGAGAATAAGATCTTCTGTCTGCTGGTTCATTCCACAATTGACCACAATGGCTGGAGCAGAGCTGATCTGAAGCCAAGAGCCAATTTTTAGTGGCAAGTGAGATATACAGAGAGGAAGAGAGAAAGAGAGAGACAGAGAGAGAGAGAAAACAATCTTCCACCCACTGGTTCACTCCTCCTACAGCTGCAATGGCTGAAGCTGAGCTGATCCAAAGCCAGCAGCCAGAAACTGCTTCCTGGTCTCCATGTGGGTTCAACATTGCAAGGCTCTGTGCCATCCTTGACTGCTTCCCAAGGCCATAATTGGGGAACTGGATGTGAAATCCAGCAGCCAAAACATAAACCGACACCCACATGGAATTATGGCACATGGAAGTCAAGTACTTTAGCCACTAAGCCACTATGCTGAGTCCTAAACAGTAATCTTGAAGGAAAATGAAAATGATTTGAGGAAGCACACAAGGAAATGGTCCACTATGAGTTAGAGTCAGAGAGTGCCCTGAATGCACTGGGGGAGAGCTCAGCTCCATCTGCCCACCCAGATAGAGACCAGAAGATTTTACTCCAGCAGTTCTCAAAGCTTTCCCTTACACTAAAAAATAAAATTAAAAAAACAACAATAAAAATTAATCCCCACTTCTTTTCAGATCATCAAGATCTGACATGGGATTCTGACAGTTTTAGAAATTATAAAAACAAATGATAAAGAAAATATCACTCATTTTCCCTCCTCTCATCCATTGTGCTGCAATTCTGCTACCCTGGTTCAAGCTGATGCCTACAACACCACAATCCCACATCAGAGCACCAGTTTGAGTCCTGGCTGCTCCACTTCCTATTCCAACTCTCTGATAATGCTCCTGGGAAATGTCCCTGCACCCACGTATGATATCTGCATGAAACACCTGGCTGCTAGCCTTAGCCTAGCCTAAACATGACTGTCCTGGTCAACCAGGGAGTAAAACCAGCTGATGGAAGATCTCTTTCCCTCTGTTACCATGCCTTTCCAATCAATCTATCTGCCATGCCTTCAGTGGAGGATCCCTTGTTACCTGTACTGTAACATCCAGGAAGGTGCAGGTGCCCACCAGTGTGGCCTGAGGTGGCCTAGGCCAAACCCTGCGCTGGGTCATAGCAGGCTGTGGGATGAAGTCATGCAGGAAATGGCACCAGGAGTCCATTTTGCAAGCATCGCCAGAGTAAGGGTGATGAGTCACAACATCCAGCCATGTATAGAGGCAGCAAAGGCAGGGGCCACACAGCAAAAACAAAGGACACTACCCACAGAGAAGCTCGACCCACTTTTTAAGATTATAGCTCTGATGTCCAGGTGTTGGGGTAGAGGGGCAGGGGAGGGGAGGCAGAGAAACAGCAGGACCTCTGGAATACTTCAAACCCTGACCTGGTGGGCACAGGGGTTAGATGGAAGCAGGATCTACTCCCGCAAGAACCAGGTTCCCAACTTGGCCCTGGAACAGCAGGTGCAGTAGGGATGTGGGAGATGCATGGTAGGCGCATGGAAAACAGACCTGGCTCTGGGGTTGCAGGCAGGCGAGCAGCATGATGCAAACACCATGTCACTGGCCAAGCCTGCCTGCTCCTGGAGCAGCAGGCAAGGTGCTGGGAGGACTACAGTTGCAGGGACCCTGGCTGTGCCCCCAATCCTGAAGCAGATATAGTGGGTGCTGGGGGTTCGTTAAGCACCCAAGGGACAGGTCTGGCCATAGAAAAGAGGCCCGGGCACCAGTTAAGTCCACTTGGCCCTGCAGTCACTTACAGGTAGGCTGGGAACTTGGGGTGGAGAGGGAAGGGGGCATTTATTTGTGTTAGTGAGCTGGCCTGGCCCTGAAGTGCATGGCTGGCAGTTGAGAGCAGAAGAAGCACCGCTCAAATCAGCCTGGTTCTGGAACAGCTGCCGTGCCGGTGGATCAGGAAGGCTAGAGTCCCGGGGTCAACAGTGCAGTTGGCCGGTCCTTGTAGCAATGGTGAGGTGGGCATGCCAGATCTACAGCTGGCACAGAGAAAGTGGCAGGTGTGCCAGAGCCCAAGCTCGCCTGACCCTGGGGCAGCGAGAAGGGAGGAAGTGCTGAATGACTAGATCTGTAGGGGTGCCAGGCTTGGGACCCTGGAGGTACATCAGATGGTGTTGTGTGCTGGGGGAACAAGGCTGGCTGAGCACACCTGGCCCTGGAGTGGATGGTAGGCAGAGGGGGCCCGGGGATGCCATCCAAGTTGGACTAGTTCAGCAGCAATGAGCAAGCCAGCAGGGTAGTTGTGCTGGGTGTGTGGGGATTCTGGAAGAGCTAACATGGCGGGCCCGGCGCGGTGGCGCAAGTGGTTAAAGGTCCTCGCCTTGCACGCCCAGGATCCCATATGGGCGCCGGTTCTAATCCCGGCAGCCCCGCTTCCCTTCCAGCTCCCTGCCTGTGGCCTGGGAAAGCAGTCGAGGACGGCCCAAAGCTTTGGGAACCTGCACACGCGTGGGAGACCCAGAAGAGGCTCCTGGCTTTGGATCGGCATAGTATCGGCATAGTAACATGGCTCTGGAACAGGTGGTGGAGGTGAGCCAGGACAGGGGTGCTGGGGAACTGGCCTGTCCCGGGAGGGGCATCATGGGGACTTGCTAGAGGTAGTGACAGGAGTGTTGGAGGCACGGTGGGCACAAGGCAAGCAGGGCTCACACTAGAGCATGGTCCCTGGGGAATGGGGTGCTTGTACACTGGCTAAGCTGACCTGTCCTGGCACTGGAGCAGTGGGCATGGTGGCAGGGCTGGCAGTCAGAAGCACAGGATGCAAAGAACGAAGTAGCATAGTGTTCCTGGTTCGAAAGCAGCTGGTGGATCAATGACTGTTGCAGGGAGCAGGTTGCTGGCTGAGCCAGCCTCCCCTCGAGTTGTGGATGGGGCAGACAGGACAGGCATGTGTGGGTTTCATGGAATGGTGGCCAAGCCACTCAAACCCTGGAGGGTTTGATATGCAGGCTGTGACATGGGAAGTTCTGCCTAGGACCATCTACCTGGCATTGGCAAAGCAGAGCAGTGGGGTAGTTGTGTTGTGGCACATGTTGCTCTGGCCAAGCTGGTCCATCCCTGGAGAGACAGGCAGAGTGCCTGGAGGAGCCTGAGGGAGGCGTGACAGGCAGGCTACAAGCATAGGCTTTGCCAGCTCTGAAGATCTGTGTTTGCTGCAGCAGCCAAGGCGGGAATACAAGAGGTGCTGAGAGCCCAAGGAGAGTAAGCCTATTAGAGGAGCAAGATGGAGAGCAGGGGTGGCAAGATCCCTGGCAGAAACAGCCTAGAGCTGGCATCGCCTGCAGTGTTACAGCCCACCCATTGTAAACATGGCACTCTCCTGTGGATGTTCAATACACCTGTTTCCGAAGGCTGTGTAACTCACTCTTTCCATAAAAATACATCTAACTTTCACATTGATGTCATTCTCTGAAAGACAGAAGAGCTGAGCCAGGCTGGTTGGTCTGTTTATCTGCCTCCTTCATAAACTTTGCTGTTTAGCAAACAGGCTGGGGACACAGGATCATGGGCAGAAGGAGCCTGGCTCTGGGCTGCTCTTCTTGAAAAGAGGCTCTGGCTGCAGACATCCCCCTTTCCCTGAATCCTTGGCCCACATACCATTACTGCTAGACCTCAGCTTTCTTGGAACTCCTGAAAATACAAATTAGAAATACAGGGTATGCTAGAATTAGCATCTTCACTGTCCCACCCAAACTGTGAACAGAGGGAGAGTAATAAATACAGGGGCCATGCACAGGGGCTGCCTGTCTTCAGAGTCTGCCTGCAGGAAGCCAGAAAGCAGGTAGTGGGGAGACCAAGAGTCAGAGTACCAAAGAGATGGAAGCACTTGACCAGAGAGTGATTCCTACGTATCAGGGGCCATTGTGGGGGCTTGTGAAGGGCATGGTTCACAACAATGCAATACCTCCCCCTCTCAGGTTCCAGGTGATGATAGGTGAGCATCATAGGTGGGCAGAAGGGAACGTCTTGGTGGTGGGGTGTGGCTTCCAAGCTGGTGACCCTGAACTAGCTGCCTGCCCCACAACATTGGAGGAGGAAGCCACAAGGCTCACCATTTTAATTCTGGGAGAGGTGGTAGACATTACTGCCCATTGCAAATAACTTTTTGTCTCTGCCCTTGGGGTGACTCATGTGAACCCCTCGCTGAGTTGGTGCTGAATGGACACAATTTCTACCATTATCTCAAGTCTTTCCTCCTTTGGAGTCCCTCCTGCTGCTAGGGCAGGCTACCTTCCTTCTGCTTCTTAAATAAACTCTGCTTTGCTAACTAGAGTTGTCTACATAAGTATTTTTCATGAGACAAGAAATAGGTTGTTGCAGTGTTTCATGTTGATTTCACTACCACACTAGCCCACTTTGTCCTGCAACAGCAGGAAGGCTATGGGGGTGGGCAGGCTAGAAATGAGTGTTGTGGGGATAAGCCCTTCTGGCCCTGGGGCATCTTCCAGGCAGGCCAGGGGTGTGGGAGATGACACTGGAGGGTCAGGTGAGGCGGAAGGGTGGGCAGGGGACTCAAGGTGTGCAGGCTGGGGCTGCAGGGTCATTGGCAGAAGGGGGCCAGCCCTGGAGTGGCTGGCAAGCACACTGCCTGCTGAGGGAGTGAGATCATTGGCTAAGCCTGTCTCGCTCTCGAGCTGCAGACAGTGGACAGTGTGGCAGTGCTACTAGGATAGAGCCCAGGCTGTGTAACTGAGTCTGGCCCTGGATGCGCAAGTGGGGCAATGGAAGATGTTATGTTAAAGAAGGCCTTTGCCACCTCCCTTCCACCCACACAACTCAGCCTGGCCCTGAAATGGAGGACTACAGGCTGTAGGAGCAGGGACACTGGCCAGGATGACTTGGCTATGAAGCAGATAGCAGGTAGAGAGGAGGCGCACAGTGCACTGGCTTCTCCAGCTTGGTCCTGGAATAGCAGCCAGTGGGTGCCTTAGGCTCTGGGCTTACTGCCATGACCCAATGGCTCTGAAACACATGGTGTGGGTACTGGGGGCACATGGGGATACCGACCAAGCAGCATGCGGGGCTGAGTGGTTTTTGAGCTAGGACTTAGGGTTGCACTGGCCTAGGCAGCTCGGATGATGTGTCCCTGGAGCAGATGGAGTGCATTCTCAGGGCCATGAATGCTGCCTGAACAGGCCTGGCCCTAGATCAGCAGTAGGGGGCAATGGTGAGGTTGGGTTAGAGGCACATGGAGCACCAGTTGGGCCCATCTGAACTCTGAGTGGCTTGCAGGCAAGCTGGGAACATGGGGCGTGGTCAAGGGGGGTAGGATTGTTAGAGTGGACATCGGGTGGGCCGGAGGCACGGGGGATGCCAACTGAACTGGCCAGTCCTTGCAGCAGTGGTCTCTGAGCTTCTTGGCAGGGCAAACCCCGAATGCTGTTTGATCTATGAGCAGCCTGTTGGAGGTGCTGAGTGGCTGGTAGTGCCCACCTGGTTCTACAGCAGCAAGTGGAGCAGTGGGGCAGGTGTGTTGGTGTCTTGGGCAGAGTGGGCCTGGGCCTGGAACAGCGAGAAGCCTAGAGGTGCAGGGGTCATCAGCCTAGCCTTGGGATCCTGCACCCTCGTGGGAGACCCAGAAGAGCGCCTGGCTTCTGGCTTAGGATTGACTCACCTCCAGTCATGGTGCTCACTTCGGGAGTGAATCATCGGACGGAACATCTTCCTCTCTGTCTCTCCTCCTCTCTGTATATCCAGCTTTCAATTAAAAAAATAAAAAAGCTGTGTGCAGTTTTCTTTTCTTTCAGATCTATGCATAGTGCATTCCCCCAGCCCTCCCCAGCCCACATACACTTGGGTTTTTTCTCTGTACAAAAATAGTCTCCCCCAAAAGAAGTCCAGCATCTCTACATCTTTTATAAAGTTCTCTCGTTGGCGTCACACGTTTTGCGTTGATTGTAGAAGGGATTGGTGGTCTCCTCTGAAGCCGTCATTTGCTGTGAGCCATGAAATATTCTTTGTCCACATTCCAGGATTTTTGTTGCATGTGCCTGTGCCTGGTTTTTTTTTTTTTTTTTTTTTTTTTTGTCATGCTTCCTTCTCACTCTCTACTTTTGCACCCCTCCCATTTCCCGGGTTTTTTTCTTTGTTTCCTTTTCCTCTGAAAATGTCTTTCCCCTACTCCCCACCCCACTATCATCCCCTAACCTCCCCTCCCGCCCCTAGTCCTTCTCCAGTTCGCTGTCCGGAGGGCCCCCCTCACATGTGCAAGTGGGGCAGTGTGCCGTTAATGGCCGTGCCGGGCACCGGGCTGCTCTGGTAGTGCTGCGACAGGTGCAGGCTGCTGGGGGCGGCAGGCTCTGGCATCTCTGCACCAGGGAGGTACAGGCTGATTGTGTTCTGAATGTCCCCAGCCTGGCAGGGCGCCCTGGAGTGGGAGGAAGTGGTAACCATGGGGTGGGGAGTGGTGGGCTGGAGCTAGCCTTGGACTTGACCACCGAGCCCATGGAGCCGAGGACCATGCTGGGGGTGCCATGCTGCGAGTAGGACATGCTATATCCTTTCATGCAGGTCTGCGAGCTGGTCAAGGAGCTGGACTACAGTTCGCTCATGTCCTAGCAGTGCATGGGCTGCATCTGAGCCACCCCATGTGCATTGAGGCCCAGGTGCTGCTGGCAGCCCAGCTGGTCCTGCATCACCTTGTAGCTGCCTTTGCTGCAGCTGTTCATGTGTGCGTAGCTGTCCAGGTGCTGGTTCATGCCCGTGCCCAGGCCAGCGCCCACCCTGACCCGGCCGACCATGTTGTGCTGCCAGGGGCCAGCAGCCCACCAGGTTGCGTGTACTTATCCTTCTTCATGAGCATCTTTGGTTTCAGCCACAGCCGCTGATATTTATAATCCAGGTGCTCCTACTCGTGTAGCGCCTGGCCTCGGCGATGAACAGCCGCTTCGCCATTTCCGACTAAGTTTCCACTCGGGGCCCAGGTGCTTGCTGATCTCAATGTTGTGCATCTGGGGTTCTCCTGGGCCATCTTCTGTTGACACTGCCCGCAGGACCACACCATGAAGCTGTTCATGGGCTTTTGATTGCCACCCACCGCCGCCACAGTGGCATTGCCATCGCCGCAGTTCCCCAAATTCGGCTGCGGGCCCAAGGCTTGAGCTCAGTCTCCATCTGTTGTACATGCGGGCGCTGTACGCTTGGACCCGGACCGCTGGAGACCGGAGACCCTCAGCGCGGCCGGGAACTCGGGGGTGCCCGCTGAGCGTGGGGAGCAGGAGGAAGAGGAGGTGGAGGGGAAGTGCGGGCAGGTGGGTGTGATTGGGGATCGCGGGGTTCCGAGAGGAGCCCAGGTGCAGGAGAGCAGTTTGAGGAGGGTGGAAGGAAGGGGACAGAGGTGGCAGAGAGAGAGAGAGAGAGAGAGAGAGAGAGAGAGAGAGAGAGAGAAGAGAAGCAAACTGGAAGTAGGATCAAAAAGCAGTGCTTTCCTCCGATGCCGCCGCCACCAACTGCGACTATTATTATTGTTTTTGTTGTGATTATTTTTTTTTGAAAGGCTTAAGCCACGGGCTGAAACTTCTTTCTGCCTTTCTCTCTGGCCTCTTCTTGCTCTCTCAGCCCTTAAAGAGGCAGCAAACTACTTTCCCACTTTTGCACTCTCTTCTCTGCCTTTACAACTGCTGATACTTTTTTGAACAAGCTAATACATTACCCTCTGAGCACTGGTTCTAATCCCAGGAGCCCTGCTTCCCATGCAGCTCCCTGCTTGTGGCCTGGGAAAGCCTTGGGACCCTGTAGGAGACCTGGAGGAAGTTCCTGGTTCCTGGCTCTGTTTCGGCAAGCACCAGCCTTCGGGGTCACTTAGGGAATGAATCATAGGACAGCTTCCTCTCTGTCTCTCCTCCTTTCTGTATACCTGACTTTGCAATAAAAAGAAACTAAATCTTAAAAAGAATAGTTGTATTTATTCAGGCACAAACATTGTTCTTGGGGCACAAGAGGCTAGAAATTTTTAAGTTTACATTTAGAAAATCTCACTAGTTGGCAAAGGGTGTAGGCATGTTTGAGATGACGGAAAATTATTAGATAGGATAAGAAACAGAGAGCAGATTACAGAAAAAGTTAGGGGCCAGAAGTCAACAGGGAGGTACTTGGAGAACTGCTGGACACAGGGAAGAGGGGACACCGGCTGAGCGGTGTTTAGGGAGCAGAAAACCCAGCAGCCACTGGTGAGCTGTGGTCCAGATTCAAAGGACAACCAGGGATCCAGAGGCAGCCATAGATCAGCCCTTGCAGCAGCCAGGTGGGAGCTTGGGTTCACATGGGGAGCTCGGGAGGTGAAGACAGGCTGGGGCTGGGCAATCGTGCCAAATACTTTGGATGTGGGGAGAAAGGCACCCTCCTTCACTGCTGGTGGGAGTGTAGGCTAATACAACCACTGTGGAAATCAGTATGGAGAGTGCTTGGAGAAAAGGAAATAAATCTGCCATATGACCCAGCTATCCTGCTGCTATGAATATACCCAATAGAAATGAAATCTGCATGTGAGAAGGGGATCTGTAATCCTATTTAGGGTAGCACAAGGTACAATAGCAAAGACATGGAAACAATCTAGATGTGCATCCAAACAAGAATGTTCAAAGAAACTGTGGTGCATCTAATCCATGGAATATTATTCAGCTATTAAGAACAATAAAATTACACTGTTTACAACTAGGTGGTCCCAATTAGAGACCATTATGCTCAGTGAAGTGAGTCAGTCACAAAACAACCAATACCATATGTAAGGAACACCTTATATAAGGAAACCAGTGTGAAATGTGTAATTTCAATAATCCAATCAATACTGCTTTGTTTTGTTTTGGCTGCATCCCATGTGTTTTGAAGTTTTTATTTCAGTTTTATGTATTCCAAATGCTCTCTCTCTCTTTTTAATGATTTGTTTATCTTTATTGCAAAGTTGGATATGCAGAGAGGAGGAGAGACAGAGAGGAAGATCTTCCCTCCAATGATTCACTCCCCAAATGAGCACAATGGCCGGTGCTGTGCCAATCCAGAGCTAGGAGCCAGAAACTTCTTCCAGGTCTACTCCATGGGTGCAGGGTCCCAAGGCTTTTGGTCGTCCTTCACTGCTTTGCCAGGGTACAAGCAGGGAGCTGGATAAATAGTGGAGCTGCTGGGATTAGAATTGGGGCCCATATGGGATCCCAGCAAAAATACTCTGTTTTCTCTTGTCACATTGTTGCAGGAATTTTGACTCCGAGTATGGCAGCAACCTCAAATTCTTGTCTCGCAGGAAAGAAGAATTTTCATGCGGACACAGTTTAGTTTTAACGCAAGATTTATTAGGAAAGTTGAGAAGAGAAGACTCCCGTCCTAGTGACGGGAGGGGGCTTTGAGATAGAAAGGACCCGTGCACGGGGAGTGTTGGGATCTTTTAAAGGAATTTCCCTGTCCCCAGGTGGTCCCCAGGTGTTCGGTTTTGGGGCAAAAGATCAGGGAGGTGCAGGATATGGGACATTCCAGGCCTTGGGCAGATATGCATCACTTATCAGCCTGAGGCCCTTCCACAATGGCCAGAGGTAATGGCCGATAATACTTCAGGTGGGGCATTGATAAGCTAATAGCGTCCTTGTCGTCCTTGTCCCTTGGAAGAGACGTGTTCTGGTGCGTCCAAGAAATGGTGGAGAAATTCTCCTTTACTCAGGGACCCAGAATACCCTAACTGCCTACTACCCACTAACTCCTCTCTCATTCCGCCCCCCAGAAGAAGTGACCCTAACTGCTGTTAGGGGACTGGGACGACGACCGCTCTTAACTGCTTCCTGCTGACAGGGGGCGTAGTTCAAGGGCAGCAGTTGGGTATTCTTCTGGGGGTCGGTCTAAGGGTCCCCGGTAATAAGTTGTAGAAGTCACCAGAGGTGCCTGGAACGCTTCTGCCCCTTGTTGGATTCTAGATAACACAAAACGAGTAAAGCATTTTAGTATGCATGGTCCAAACAGGAGTAAAAGAACAATTATTCCTATTATGCTTAAAAAAGGCGATACCCAAGAATACCACTCCCAATGTGCAGAGAATTTTTCCCAGTTTCCAAGGAAAACATTTGATGACAGGTGTATCTTGTTTACTTCCTCGTGTAACTTGTCAATCTCCCTTTCAACTAGGTTGGAATTGTCAGTTAGATTAAAACAGCACATACCTGGGAGTTTCTCACATCCTATTTGATTCTTTAGTAATAAGTAGTCAATGGCAGCCCGATTTTGTAGGACTCCCGTACGAACCTCATTTATCTCCTCATTAAGATAGGATAAGGCCTTAGCAGTGGCATTGGCAGTTTTTTCTAATATACAAGCCAATTCATCTATTTCTGTCTGTTCCTGGGTGGATACCACAGCACCTGGAAAAAATAAAGCCTTAAATACTGTACTAGTTATTGTGTATAAAGTTAAAGAATCATCACAGTCTGGGGATAATGACCGCCTGGAGCGTATGGAACGTGTAGATGCGGTCACTGGGGAGATTAGAAGTGACACGACCCGACCTACAGAGCAAAGGCCCGTATATGACTTAGGAATTATGGAAAAAGACATGTTGCCACAGAGGAGGCTCCAGCCCTGTGGCATGCTCACGTCAGTCGAATAATCTACAGAAGTTATAGAGGAGCAATTATGCCTTTTTGTTTGGTTACAAGAGATGCATACACAGTCATCATATATAGTAAGCAATAGTGGCATAGGATGAGATACAGGCCTCTTGGCTACAGGTAGAGAAGATATGTTCTGGTTAGTTATTCTTGTGAAGCTCTTAAAAGAGGTACCGAGACCTACTAAGTTCTGCTGTAAGATTTCTGACGGAGATGTCCCTTCACGTACACAAAAAGAAGTTCTATTTAATACATTAAATGCTAGGTGAGTCCATAGATTTTCAGTGGCTGCGAGTGAATTAACCACTGTGTGATTTCGTAAATTCCCCCTGTCTGTACCCCTAGTAGTTAGACTTGGGCGTGGACTTGTAACTGTGACCTCAGAGACTATTCTAGTGTTACTTGGGAAAAAAGACAATAGTAATAAAACCGTTAAAAATAGCATCACTGGACTGCCCCGCACTGGTGAGAGCTGGGTCATCATAAATTACTTATCTGTAGGTGAGGCCCTTTTAAACAGCAGCCTGAGTCCCTGGGTAGGTTCACAGGTGTAGTCCTTATCAGTGGCAATTTCAGGAACGTCTTCCGCCGACTGGTCTGCTGGAGGTTCAGAGTTCCAAGCCTTGACTCTGGTGTGATGAATCCAGGCTTCGTGGCCTGAAACCTTTACAGCGGAAGGGGTGGACAAAATTACAGTGAAGGGGCCTTCCCAAGACTCAGAGAGAGAAGGAGAGTTAGTGGGAAAGGTCTTTATTAATACTAGGTCTCCCGGGTTAAATTTAGGAACCCCCATGGTTCTAGATAATTTCTCAGGCAGTTGCTGAAGAGTTTGCTGAAATTTAGCCAATTGAACAACTGATCTAGTAAGGTCCATTGTCTCCTGGTCTGTCACTAGATCATTAGTGAGGAAAGGTCTCCCATATAACTTCTCAAAGGGGCTTAGGCCTAATTTCGTGGGTGTGTTTCTGATGCGAATTAAAGCCATAGGCAGTAGATTTACCCACGGGAGATGAGTCTCCTGAGACAATTTCTTCAGATGGCGCTTAAGGATCTCATTGGTCTTTTCTACCTTGCCTGAAGACTGGGGACGCCACGCACAATGGAGATTGTATTGTATGCCCAAAGCCTTGGATACTCCCTGCGTAACAGCTGCCTTGAACGAGGGTCCATTATCACTCTGTATACTCTTTGGGAGTCCAAATCTTGGAATGATCTCTGAGAGAAGAATTCTAACTACTTCGGTGGCTTTCTCAGTCCTGCAGGGAAATGCCTCTACCCAGTCAGTGAAAGTGTCCACGCAAACTAGTAGATATTGGGCACTCCTGGTCTTGGGCATATGAGTAAAGTCTAATTGCCAGTCTTCCCCTGGATAACTTCCTCTTCTCTGCATCCCAGAGAGTGGGAGCTTAAGGTTTTTAGGGTTATTCCTGAGGCATAACTCACAGGCCCCTAAGACCTGCTTGACTGTCTTGAGGAAGTTCTTTCCAGTAAACAGCTGTTGGGCCATCTGTAAAGTCTTATCTCGCCCTAGATGAAAAACCTGATGAAGAGCTTTAAGAACCTTCCATTGGCTTGAGGCAGGGAGATGAATCTTTCCCTCCTCTGACTGGAGCCATCCATTAGGCTGAAGGCTATATCCTCGACTAAGAGCCCACTGAGTTTCTTCAGGTGTATACTGAGGCTGAATTTCAGGTGGCATCCCTTCCCAGATTAAAGGAGCCTCTGTAGCCTCAAGAGGAGTCTTTCTCGCTGCTTCCCGAGCGGCCAAATCTGCCAATCTGTTTCCCTCTGCTATATCATCTGTTCCTTTCTGGTGTCCCTTGCAGTGTATAACTGCTACCTCACAGGGAAGAAACACTGAGGTCAGTAAACGATCTATTTCCTTATGGTACTTGACTTGAGTCCCGTTGGCTGTGAGAAAATGTCTCTCCCTCCAAATAGCTGCATGGGCATGCAAGACTAAATAGGCATACTTAGAATCAGTGAATATATTGGCTCTCTTGTCCTTACTAAGTTCTAAAGCTCGAGTCAAGGCTATTAGCTCGGCTAGCTGGGCACTAGTACCTGGGGGCAATGGTGAACTCTCAATAGTTTCTGCTAAGGTAACAACTGCATACCCAGCCCTGCGAACTCCATGTTCCACAAAGGAACTGCCATCTGTAAAAAGAACCCAGTCTGGATTTTCCAGGGGTGTTTCCCTAAGGTCCTCTCTGGCTGCATATGTCTGTAATACTACCTGCTCACAGTCGTGCTCAGGAGTTCCTATCTCTTCTGGGAGGAAAGTGGCAGGGTTGAGAGATGAGCAGGTTTTAATCTGAACTGCTGGGCCCTCTAACAGTAAAGTCTGATATTTTAAAAGACGATTATCTGTTAGCCATAGATTTCCTTTTGAAGCCAGTAATCCTGTCACATTATGGGGTGAATATACTACCAGATCCTGTCCCAAGGTAAGTTTAGTAGCTTCAGGTATTAAGATGGCAATTGCAGCGACAGTGCGGAGACAGGCTGGCCACCCTTTTGCCACTAAGTCTAGTTCCTTACTGAGATATCCTACAGGTTGTTGAGCAGGTCCTTTTAGCTGGGTTAGGACACCTAATGCCATTCCTTTTCTCTCAGTTACATATAGGTTAAAAATCTTGCCCGTAGGGAGACTCAGAGCAGGGGCCTTAAGAAGGGACTCTTTTAACTGTGCAAAGGCCCTCTGAGACTCTGGAGTCCATATTAGAATATGAGTTCCAGCCGTCTGTGTATCCTTCATTAATTGGTATAAGGGACGAGCTAGTTCTCCATACCCTGGTATCCAGAGCCGACAAAACCCAGTCACTCCTAGAAAACCCCTTAGTTGTTTGAGGGTTGTGGGGAGAGGAAAGTTTACTATAGGCTTGATTCTGTCCTCTCCTAGTTCCCGTTTTCCCTCAGATATAGTCAGACCCAAATACTTTACAGAAGGCTGGCACAGTTGGGCCTTAGACTTTGAGACTTTATAACCTCGCTCAGCTAAGAAGTTAAGGAGAGCTACAGTCCCTTTCTGGGAGTCTTCCTCCGTCTGGGCGCAAAGGAGGAGGTCATCTACATATTGTAGAACAACTATCTGGGGATAAGAAAATTCTAGTAAGTCTCTGGACAAGGCTTGCCCAAAAAGATAAGGGCTGTCCCGGAAACCCTGTGGGAGGACATTCCATGTTAATTGTGAGGACTGGGTGTGGGGGTCCTCAAAAGCAAACAGAAATTGAGACTCAGAGTGGAGAGGAATACAAAAGAAAGCATCCTTAAGGTCTAGCACTGTAAACCAAGCTGTCCCCTCTGGGATCTGCGAGAGTAAAGTATAAGGATTAGGGACCACTGGATGTAAGGGCACTACAGCTTCATTAATGAGACGAAGGTCCTGTACTAGTCTCCATTCTCCACTTGCCTTCTGAACCCCTAGGATAGGAGTGTTGCAGGGACTATTGCAAGGCTTCAGAAGTCCTTGTTCCCGGAGATTGCTTACTATGGCTATCAATCCTTTCCGTGTCTCAGGCTTTAAGGGATACTGCCGCTGATTTGGAAAGGAAGATGCATCTTTAAGGTGAATCTGAACAGGCTGTGCAGTTAGAGCTCGACCAATCTTCCCTTGTACACTCCAAACTTCTGGGTTAATTTCTGTCTCTACTAGAGGAAGGCATAATGTCTCTCCTGGCCCTATCAGTACTGTAGTCTTCATTTGAGCTAGGAGATCCCTACCTAGTAGGGGTGCAGGACTCTCTGGTATAATCAGGAAGGAATGAGTGAACATCAGATCATTCCAGACACAGCTCAAAGGTTTAGTAAAGCGTCTAACTTGGGGAATTCCCGACACACCCTTTACGGTCACAGTTTGAGAAGAGAGGGGGCCCCCCAGACCAGATCGAAGGACGGAAAATGTGGCTCCGGTATCCAAGAGGAAATCTATGAGATTTCCCTCCACCGTGAGAACCACCCGGGGCTCCTGGTTGCCGATGGAATGCATCACCGGAGCCTGCAAGGAAGGCCCCGGGCCCCTTCAGTCCTGTATGGAAGACTTTTCAGAGGTGACTGGCCCCAGAGTCTCAGACCTCCGAGGACAGTCAAACCTCCAGTGGTCTTCCTTGCAAATAGGACATGGACCTGGAGGCTTCCTCCGGCAATCCCTGGCAAGATGGCCTCGGGTCTTACACCGAAAGCACAAGGGAGCTCTCCGGGGGTCTGACTGAGACTGTGACATTACCAGGAGCTCACCTTTCTTCCTGCTCCTTTTCTCTGGTCCTGGGGTCCCCTCCTGCTCTCTGTTATAAAAGACCATAGTGGCTACTTTCAAGAGGTTATCTAGGGAGTTGTCGGATCCTACTACAACCTTCTGGAGCTTCCTTCTAATGTCTGGAGCAGACTGGATTAGAAATCTGTCTCTCAAGATTGTCTCCCCTTCCACAGAGTCAGGGTCAAGTGGAGTATATTTCTTTAGGGTCTCTCTTAAACGTTCTAAAAAGGCTGAGGGGTTCTCCTGTGGTCCTTGATCAATTAGAGATAACTTAAAGTAATTAAGCGGTTTGGAACCTGTCTTCCTTAAGCCCTCAATAGCACAGGTGACAAAGTGCTTCCTTCGCCATTCGTCCAAAGGATCATTAGGATCCCAGTTAGGCTCGTCTTGGGGAACTGCCTGTTTGCCTGACGGGTAATATATGGAAGTATCATGGACAGAAACTTTAGCATCCCTTCCTTGGGCGATAAACACATCATCCCCATATTCCTCAGCTGCCTGAATAGCTGTGATCCTTTGTTGTCTCGTCAAAGTCTGATCAAAGAGCATCATTACATCCTTCCAGGATAATTCATACATCTGTGCTAAACCCCGAAAAGCATCTACATAATTGTCTGGGTCATCTGTAAAGCTCCCTAGGTCAGCCTTAATCTGTCTAAGGTCCTGTAAGGGAAAAGGCACTTGGACCCGAATTGGCCCTCCTACTCCTGGCATCTGCTGAAGGGGCAGCATCTTAGCAGGGGGCCCTGTGGGAAGCATATCCCGAGAGTAAGGAGGACAGGTTGGAATAGCAGGCAGGTTCGGGAAGGACTGCTGTGGTCCCAACAGAGGTGAAGATGCTACGGTAGCTGACTCAACCTTGCAAACTTCCTGAAACTCTTTTCTTTCCCTCAACGCATAAAAGGCCTGAATATAGGGCATCTCTGCCCATTTCCCTGCCTTTCGACAGAAGTTATCTAGCTGTAAGATGGTATTGAGGTTTATACTTCCCTCTCGAGGCCAGCCCTCTCCATCCTCTAGCTTGTAGCCTGGCCAGGCTGTGGTGCAGAAAAAGATCAGGCGCCTTTTCTTTAGATTCTGGGGATCAAAGGAATCCCAGTGCTTGAGGATAAACCCCAAGGGGGTTGTGGTGGATGGCTTGTTTCCCATCTGAAAAGAGAGGATAAGAAAACAGAAGCGTCCCTCAGTTTCTATCTCTCCTGAGTTTAAGACGTCTCTTAAAACTCCTATTGCTAGCCCGTGGCGTCCAGGTGTACTCTGAAGACCACAGAAGTAGGGAGGGAGGTGGGAGTGAAGTCAGTACACTTGACTCACGTCGCTCGACCTCCCACGCCTTATGGGATGCGTCTCAGTTAGAACAGCATGTGCCAGGAGTGAAAAATCCGCTCCTGTTTCCTGCGCCATGCTAGACCTAGGCCTCTGCCTGGTGCAATACTCTGATGTCCTGGAGAACATATAAGTCAGAAGCAGCATGTGCCAAAAATATCCCCTGCACCCTGCTGCGTCTGGGACTTCTGCCGGACAAATATGCTCTCCTTTTGAAATTTGTTCTAACCTCGAGCTGACAAGCCTGACCTCAAACTTCGGCCTGATTCTATAAGCCTGTGTAACAATGTCCTTAACTAGAGCTGGAGGAATACCTGTGTTGACTCTGGTTTTCTACTCACATTAGTGACTACACTGATTAAGAGCTAACCTGGAGGAACTGTCTCTGCTGACTGCCTTGTGAGGGGATTAAAGCGCTTTCCAGTTAAGTTTATCTTAGATCTCATCTTTAGAGGGGCCTAGAAAGAAACTCTGCCTGCCTTTTCCTTTTCCCCATCACAGACCAGCTGGTATTTAGCACATACTGACCAGTAAAAGAAAACCCAAAAACTGAATCCATAGAGAATGAGGAGACTTAGTGAGAAAAAGCTTTTGGAGAAGATATCAGAAAAGGTAACGGAGGACTCGTCAGTGCCTGAGGCCATTTGGGAATTGAGGCACGCAGCCCAGGGCTCGTGGCCTCGCTGTGGTGACAACTGAGTCCCCGCAGAAGGAAGGAAAGAGTGCAGATTTCAGCCCGACACCCTGACGGGCTGTCGGAGTCTGGGGTACAGTCCAGAGGCCTTTCGAAAAGCATCAGGGAGTGGCCCTGACCAGAATTTCTGAGGCGCCCTAAGACTTCTCCCAGTCTCACGCGACGGGCTTAGTCCGCGAAAGGAAACTGAGTCTGGACAAAACCGACATTCCTGGAGCCAAGGACCCCAGCTCCAGGGGATCAATTTAGCCAAACTCAGCAAGCCTCGCCCCTGAGTCTTAAGACCGGCAGCCGCGCTAACCGCATTTAACTGGCTGACAGGGACCCGGTGTTTCTTTTTTCGAGAGTTACTAATTGTGGAGAGCTAGTGTCTCCGAAAAACAGGATAGAGAGTCCGCTTTGCTCACCGTCCGACGAGATGGATGTCTGGAGGCTGGCTGGAGATGAACTCAAGTCTCGCTGGTAGAATCCGAGTCACGGCACCAAAACTGTTGCAGGAATTTTGACTCCGAGTATGGCAGCAACCTCAAATTCTTGTCTCGCAGGAAAGAAGAATTTTCATGCGGACACAGTTTAGTTTTAACGCAAGATTTATTAGGAAAGTTGAGAAGAGAAGACTCCCGTCCTAGTGACGGGAGGGGGCTTTGAGATAGAAAGGACCCGTGCACGGGGAGTGTTGGGATCTTTTAAAGGAATTTCCCTGTCCCCAGGTGGTCCCCAGGTGTTCGGTTTTGGGGCAAAAGATCAGGGAGGTGCAGGATATGGGACATTCCAGGCCTTGGGCAGATATGCATCACTTATCAGCCTGAGGCCCTTCCACAATGGCCAGAGGTAATGGTCGATAATACTTCAGGTGGGGCATTGATAAGCTAATAGCGTCCTTGTCGTCCTTGTCCCTTGGAAGAGACGTGTTCTGGTGCGTCCAAGAAATGGTGGAGAAATTCTCCTTTACTCAGGGACCCAGAATACCCTAACTGCCTACTACCCACTAACTCCTCTCTCAACATTCATTGCTGGCTCATGGACTATATGGTGGAATCATTTTTCCCCAGAGATTTTTGTGTCTCCTTCTTGTCACCCATGTGTTGGTTACTCAGGGGCATGTTTTTCTCATGGAGATGTATTTTGTTGTTGTCATTGTTGTTGCTGAGGTAGTTGTTCTAGCTCATAGCAGTCGTTGACCTTGATTCATGATTTCTCAATTACGGAAATGAATAGTGATGGGGTACTGGGGTCTACCATATCCAGATGTGGGGATATAATGCAACATTTATCCCTGCATCAAGATGAAAGATGGATTCCCATTGAAATTCTTGGACAAGTGTAGACAATGGAATGCTGTACTGTCTGCATTTGTCTGTTCCAGCAATGTTCAGGTACACTCAAATAAGAGACTGATGGAATTATAATTTCTCATGAAGGATTATGCCACTGTAGTAAAATGAGAAAATCTGTCATGGGGTGGGACTAAGGGGGAAATCCCAGTCTATATGAAATTGTAGCACATAATTCAAATATTCAAAATTAAATACATATATATATATGAACATATATAAGAAAAAAAACTAAAACATTTGATATGCTTTTAATACCCTATGTTAATCTGCAGTGGCTCAGGAAAGCAGAGACATCTCCCATCTTCTTAGAATGTGTGAGGAAGAAGTTAAGGATAATCTCTAGGGCCTGGCGTCGTGGCCTAGTGGCTAAAGTCCTCCCCTTGAACACACCAGGATCCCATATTGGCGCCAATTCTAATTTCAGCAGCTCCACTTCCCATCCAGCTCCCTGCCTGTGGCCTGGGAAAGAAGTTGAGGATGGCCAAATGCCTTGGGGCTCTGCACCCATGTGGGAGACCCGGAAGAAGTTCCTGGTTCCCAGCTTCGGATTGGTGCAGCACCAGCTGTTGCGCTCACTTGGGGAGTCAATTATCAGACAGAAGATCTTCCTCTCTGTCTCTCCTCCTTTCTGTACGTCTGACTTTGTGATTAAAAATAAAATAAAATAAAATCAATCTTTAAAAAAACATATAATCTATCAAGGTTGAAACAGGTAATTTACAGACTCCAGACTCAAATCTGCATTTGACATTAGCAAAAAGTATAAAGACATACAGTGGGATCCAAGAGCGATCCTGACAGCCTCTTAACAGGAGGTCATATGCACAGAGCAGGAGGGGATTCCAGAGTGGAACAGGAGGACAGGAGGCGGCTTGTATCCTAACCCCAGAGACTCCCGGTACATCACCAAGATGTATCAGTATGGGCACCAAGGACTATATCCCAGATTCTAAGGAGATCACAGGGATTTGGGGTACCCTCATAGAGCAAAATCTCTGAGGTCAACTATTCCCTATCAGATTTCCCACACTGGATGGAAGAAGCCCAGATCCTTCCTCACAGGATCTAACGTCATCGGAACAACAGCCAGGAGCCCTGAGCAGTCCTCAGAAACAGAACAGTAAACTTCCATCAGGACTCAGGAGAGGAGCTTTCTCTGGTCCTTACTTAGTTACAACTTTGGCTCCCCAACCTCTCTTTCAATGACCATCAGGGTTGCTCCGCAACACCGCCCCCCCCAAAAAAAAGTGGATCAGGTAGACAGAGAGAGACAAATAAGAAAGCTCAAAAGTTAGGAAAAAGTCAGCTTGGACTTCCATATACCTTACTAGGTAGAACACAAAGATCAGTTACTCCTCACTAATGTATTGAAGATTTCTCTGCACACCCCTCCTAATATTGTTCTGCTGCTCAATAGTTAACATATGACTTATGAGAGTTATAAGCCTGATTGGACTATCCAAAATTTGTGAAGTCCACTAAAAATCACACTTGAATGCTATCAGCTGCTAAATATAATAATGAAAACAGACACAAGATAGCCGAATCATGCCCTATAACAATTTTAAAGTTAA
>NW_024465249.1:0-1900 GCF_017591425.1 Ochotona curzoniae
ATACTCTATTATATGCTGCAGAAGTATATTGCAAATGAAAAATATTTCACTTGAAACATGCTCAAGTATTACAGAAACTGAAATGTTATGTGTATGCTTCTAGAAAATGTGCTTTTTTGGATGAATTACTACTTTGGGTAACAACTTCTAGGACATAAGTTTAAAACTCTCAACATCCACTAGCTTCACTAAAATACCTGAAGAAACTGGAATGGAATCTTGAGGATATCCAAAAGAAAACATAAACAAAATAAATGATTTTAGGGAATGGAGCAAACTAAGGAGCAAGTTTTCCATTCTTAAAGATTTCTCAGGCATATCACAAATCTATTTTGGATTAAAAAAAAAAAAAAGATTGGAGAGCAAAAAGGAATTAAAACTCCCTAACTCTATAGCCATTTTGAGATGTATGGAACCCGGTTGAATATAAACCAAAAATGGAAATGCCTGTGAAGAAGTCACAGGATGTAGTTAAGAACCTGCATTTTCCCATTAACATATTGTTAATCAATACCATGTCAATTAATGTCATAATATTATAAATTATTGGTGTTATATCAGGGCTTCTAATTGAGTGGGATAATACTTTGCCGGCTTTATTTTCAGACCAGAGATGGTCTTACCAAGAAATCATTAAACTCACTAGGAAAATAAGATGCTGGACTTTATGCTTGGTAAATACATCCAATGAAAGTATTTACTGAATTTGAATTGAATTTGAGCTGTGGTAATGCAACAAGGTGTAGAAATCCACCATGGGGAGAGGGTTCGGGGAGGGGTGGGGGGAATCCCAGTGCCCATAACACTGTCACATAATGCAATGCAATTAATAATAAAAAAATACAACTCCCTAACTTTAAGCATTACAAGCTGACACTGAAATCATATGAGAACCAATATGTTATTTTTCACACATTAAATAAGCTAACAAAATAAAATCCCACATCACAGAAACTTCTCACTTGAGACTGGTATTTAAAACAGGTAAGTCAATAAAATGTATATAGAAAACAAACATGAAATAACATGAAATCATATGTATCCCATGCATATTTAAAACTATTAAAATACTGAAATTAAGGGATTATATTCAATATACAGCATGTGATGCTCATGAGAATAAACTCAGTTCATAACCTTATATCAGTAAAATCATTTTTAAAGATTTATTTTATATTTATAGGAAAGTCAAATGTACAGAGAGCTGGAGAATCAGAAAGGAAGATCTTCCATCTGCTATTTTACTCCCCAAGTAGCCCCAAAGCCCTGAGCTGAACTGATCCAAAGCCAGGAGCTAGGAGACTCCTTCGGGTCTCCCACATATGTGCAGGATCCCGAGGCTTTAGGCTGTCCTCAACTGCTCTCCTAGGCCACAAGCAGGAGTTGGATGGGAATTGGGCTGCTGGGATTAAAACTGGAGTGCTTAAGGGGACTGTGTTGCAAAAAAGGCAAGGAATTTTGTTGCTATGCTACCATGCTTGGCTCAAATAAATTCATTTTTAAATAGACTGATTTTAGGCACAGTCAGGTAAATACATTGCTATTGTACTTAAAATACATTAGAAATGATTTTCATACAAAGAAATAAATAAGTATTACAATAATTTTTATTATGTAAGTTTCCAAAAATGACCACAAGATATAAGTCTATAAATTCAGGAGTTTACAGGACCAGTAAGTGTTGTTTAGTTGTTGTTTTCAATATTTACTTATTTGTATTGGAATGTCAGATAAAGAGAGAGATGAGAAAATGAAAATCTTTGCTGGTTCTCTCATCAGTTGGAGGCAATGTCCCGATGTGAGCTGATCCAAAGCTTGGAGCCAGGAGATTCTTCTGGGTCTCTCCTGCGGGTGCAAGGTACAAAGATTTTGGGCTGTCCTCAGGTGCTTTCTCAGGCTA
>NW_024465250.1:0-6888 GCF_017591425.1 Ochotona curzoniae
ATTAGTAAAACCCAACTTGGAAACCCATGGCATTGAGAGCAGATGAAAAGCTCACTGCATTGGAGCACGAGACTTGAGATCTTTGGACACTGCTGACTTTGGAAGGGTGGCTAATCGGCTTGTTCAGAGCTCATCTATTTTTACTAGCTCCATTGAGGTCTCTTCCTTCAACTCCCTCACATGCTCTGGTGACACTTAATTGTATGGTGAGGCTTTCTGCCATTTCCAATGGCTTTTCTGATGAGCTGTCAAAATAGTTTTCTATTTGGCAGGGACCAAATGCTGCTACCAGCAAAATCATAAGAGGCTCTTGGTAATCCAAGTACTTTACAGCAGCTGGGCTCTAGGGAGTCAGCCTTGAAGGCAAAAGCGTAATTGATGATCAAGGAAATGAGTCAGCATGCTGAAGGGTACCTTACCACAGGAATATTTGCCCACAAAAGGCCCGAGAAAAACGCAGTAAGTCTCCTGCATACCTCTGAGCACAAGACAGCATTTGTTCTGGATCATGTTGTGACCAAATATGGTGAAAAGAATAAAGGCTCTTGTGGACTGGGTTGAAATTCTGAATGAACCCCACAATGTATTTGCAGTGGTTGGTTGGTGGAGAGTTAGACCATTGACAAATGACGATTCCGAGTTCCATTCCTATAGACTGTCATCCAGCAGATCTCAAATGGGTCCCTAGATTTTCATTATTAATGAGCAACTGCTCATTATGGGTAATTATGTTGCAACCATTCCCTCAATGACTAGTGTTTAGACTTTAGTAAATCAGGTATTCCAAGTCTTCATTTCCTCAACTATAAAATGGAGCTGGGACCTCCAGCCAGACCTAATTTACAAAATTGATTTAGGAAAACCTAAATGTTGGGACAGCTGGATAGGGCTGGAAACATGTAAAAATTTTGCCATGAAAATTGCTGATAATTATGTTAATTTGCAAGGAGCACAATTCAATTGTACATGAATTATATAATTCACAATCATATGACCATGTTATATACAAATTATAATAGATAACCTTTACCTATAGGGATATAACGCAAGGGTATACTTAATTTTTGAGAAACAAAACATAATTGTCTTGATTGATATTGCATTCCCAATGCCTGACATGTACTTTATGCTCAATAACACAATTGATTAATGAGCTAAAGGGCAGGAGTTTGGCACAGTGGTTCTGTCACTGTTTCGAATGCCTGCATCCTGCAGCAGAATGCCTCAGTCCAATTCCCAGTTTTGATTTTCATCTCGGTTACTATTAATGCACACTCTGGAAGCAGAAATAGCTCCAACAGTGGGCTCCTGCTACCCATAGAGAAGGGAGACTCAAATGTAGTTCCCATTGTCTGGATTAAGCTTCCATCACTATTTGTCCTGGGCATTTGCAGAGTAAATAGATGGGAGCTTTCTCCCTCTCTCTATTTCTCTCTCTCTCATTCTCTGTCAAATTAGAAAGTAAAATTCTGGATCCTTGAAAACTAAGGGATGACTCACCACATTGTCAAGTACCTCATGAAGTTTATTTTTTTTTTTCACTTGCCATTGTTAGTCCTGATTGTGGTAAAGCATCATGGACTACTAAAAATCACAAACTTTACAAAGTTTAATTTTTGAATGAAAATTGTTTTCAATTTTGATATGGTTTATTTTCTTTGATCACTTTATGATCCTATTTCATGATGTAGACAAATTTTGGTAACCATGCCTACTATTCGATAATCAGCTGTTGGTAAGAATAGCTTCTTCTTTCATGAGTTCAAAACTCCTCCTTGACCTTTTCCAAGGCCTGTGAAATAAGCTATGTTTTGGGGTTGTTGTCTGGAAACACTTAGAATATAGGACCACATGGGACAGGTGTTAGCCATAAGGTTAAAATTCCCATATCCCATGATGAAGTGTATGGGTTGGATATTGAGCTCCAAAACTTTATTCTAATCTTTTAACATTCACTAAGAAGCATCAAGTAATATTTTCTTCCTATCACCCATGTGGGAAACCTGGATTAAGTTCTTTGCCCTCCAGGTCGAGCCAGGACCACGGAGGCCATATGAGGGATGGGAGGGTGAATTACCAAACAGGAGCTCTTGTGCTGACTCTAAAATGAGAATTTTAAATAATTTTAAATAAAAATTAAAAATATAGAACAAAATATTTGGAACTAAGGAGTTACTCCCTGCAAATGTACTGTTCAATTAAGGAAGGGAAAATATTGCTTATTGAATTTTTTTTATTTAGTGAAAGATTAAGTGAGTGATTATGAAATAAATTTGAAGTATGTCATTGCAAAAAGTTCTTAAAAACGAAGATGGGAGAAAAACGGGGAGAGTGGGAAGTATCATTATGTTCTTAAAATTGCATATATTAAATATGATATTTTATCTTTGTATAAAAATTTTAAAAAGAAAAAAGAACAGTGTGAATCCTTATTTGGGTGGCAGATAACTACAAATTCTTAGAGGTTATCAACTTTAATTTCCCCACATTATTCTTAAAAACAAAGAAGTGATTCACTTGTTTTTGTTTAAAAAGCAGATTTTATAGAGAAAGAAAGAAATATATAGAGAGACAGTGTTCCATTCATTACTTCGCTTCCCAAGTGGTCATAACAGACAGAGTTGAGCTCCTCATAAGCTGGGAACCAAGAACTTCTGGGATTCGCGCATGAATACAGGGCCCCAAGGACTTGGGCAATCCTCGCTGCTTTCCTAGGCCATAAGCTGAGAGCTGGATAAGATGTGGAGCAGTTGGAACTCAAAGTTGTGCCCACATAGGATGCTCGAGCCATAGAGAGGAGGATTAGCTTGCTGTGTCACCACCCTGGCCCTTCCCCGTGTTATTATGAGTGTGATTACTAGAATAATTTATAATCCCTTCCCATGGTGTAGACAAAGCTTGTTAACTTTGGCTACTGCTTTTTCTTTATTTTTATTTTTATTTTTTATTGTAAAGGCAGATTTTCAGAAAGAAGGATAGAGAAAGGTTTTCTATCTGCTAGTTCACTACTCAAATGGCTGCAACAACGAATCCAAAGGCAAGACCCAGGACTTTCTGGGTCTCCAACATGGGTGCAAGGTTCCAACACTTTGGCCTGTCCTCCACTGCTTTCTCAGGTCATAAGCAGGGAGCTGGATTGGAAGTGGAACAACCAGGACATGAACTGGTACACTTATGGGATAGGCACTGCTAGGCAGATGAGTAGCCAGCTGAGTCATTGAGCTGGCCCCTTGCCTACTATTCAGTAATCAGCTGTTGGCAGCAAACACAGGGAAAGAATAGGAGGATGATTTTTCTACAGGAACAAAAGCAGGGGCCTGTGGACTGTGGTATTGTTTCGTGTGTAACTTCACAGCCATGGTAATGAGGAACGGTTGATCTTGGTACCCAAGCCACAGCCATCATACGGACACTGAGGATGCACGTCTCTCTCTGGGCTTTGATATTAATTCATGGGCTGCCTTCTCTTCAACATACCTGCGGTCCTGAATTTTTAGTTTTGTTGTTCTCTTTCAGATTTCTTTGATCTCTCAAAGTGTCAAACTGCACATTATTCTCTTGTAAGAAAATTTAAACTCAGTATGACTGCTCATATTTTTAAATTTGGAAAATATTTATTGAATATTAAATAAGCAAGAAATTCTATTCTCAAGTTCTTGATGTCTATAATATAGAGAAATACAAAAGGACCAGAAATCAGTGTCATTAAAAATAAAGTTTCCTGGGAAATATTACAATTCTTTGACCTCGCAGATCTTATAACTTCAGCAATTCAAAATTTGCTGCAAGAGCTTATGGCAGGATAGAATTTGCAGTGGCAACTGAATCCCTTGTGGTTAAGACTAATTTGGGGAAACAACTGCATCATTGACAAATCAATCAAGCTGCCTACCCAGTACCTCTACTTCTGGGGTACTTTATTGATTTCTGTACAATAGCACTTACACAAACATCAGTTAAGCATCTAAAGTGCTGACACATATTTTAATTCTGAAATACAACTTTTGTGTAGAGAACGATAAGGTGATATTGACATCATGATCAATTTCAAATACGAACGATTTATTTTAGTGGATTTATGTAAGAAATTTAAGGAAGGAAAAAGCAAATTTTTTGAAATTTATTTATTTGAAAAAATTACAGAGAGGGTGAGTGGAAGAGACGGAGATTTTTCTTTTTGTAACGACTGGTACATTTTCTCAAATGGCTGCAACTACCTTAGGCCAGCCCAAACCAGGAATTTTTTCTGGGTCTTACATGTGGGTGAGAACTTGTGTTGTCTTCTGCTGCTTTCTCAGGCAAATTAGCAGGGAGCTGGAGTGGAAGCAGAGCAGCCAGACTTGAACTGGCACTTACATGGAAGGCCAGTGCCTCCGATGGTGGCTCTATTTGCTTTACGGAGCCAGCCCCATAAGTTTCCTTCTTAAGATGTTTTGAAATAATTTATGAGGTAAAGTGGCATTGAAATTAACTTTCAAGAATTTGGACATTGACATGGTAAAGCAATGATCTCCTATTCGAAATAAGTGCAAAAAATTTAAAGAGATTAAAGGAATAATGAAATTGTAATACACTGTTATTAAAATAGCTAAAATAATGACTTTCAAAGTACCAAACAACTTTTATTCATTGCCAGTTAAAAGGCAAAAATTTGTAGTCACTTTGGAAGATACAGCCATTTTATTCCTAAATGAAATCTTGGTATTTTTTCCAAATAACTTGAAAAGTTAGACACACACACACACACACACATATATGCACACACCTGTCTCCATGGGGATATATACATAGTAAATTTATTAGTAATACCTAATACATGGAATGGACCAAGATGCCTTCATAGGGTAAATGGGTGAAGAAATATTTTTCAGTGACAGAAAGAAATGTGCTATTAAGCCATCAAAATACCAGAACTGAATGTACTGGATTCTGAATTTTTCTATAAAGCTATGAGCATATCATGTTGGAAACTAAACAGTAAGTTCAGAAAAAAATAGGGAAGACACATTAAGTGTCCTTCATGTTTTTTTCTAGTCCTGGAACACTAAAGTGTGTTCAGTAAATACAGCTAGAATAAAAGAATACAGCATTGAAAAGAAAGTAGACTTGGCCAAGGTTAAGAGGAGCGGGGACCAGGAGGCAGAGGAGCTTGACTTGATCAGGATAACAGATGTTTATATTACCAGACCCTATAATTCCTTTGAGCCCATCTGGCCAAACATTCAGAAGTAGCTTATACACTCTGAGTCCAGTTTAGCCAGCCTTGACTCGGCACGTTCTGCAAGGCTGTCCCTATAGGCACCGGTACCATCTCGAAGGCTAAGTGGTAACAGCTTGGAGAAATTGTGTGTGATGAGTGTCCACAGACATAATCCCCAGCACTTAGAGGTTCACAGTCGCTTAAAAATGCGGCTGCAGAAACGTATGATCAATTCTCCCTAAGTGTGATTCGTGAGGGTTATTTGGGGCAATCAACATGTTATTCTACAAGGCTTTCTTCTCGGGAACATCTCCAATTTTGTTTGATGAGAGTCTTTCTGAAGGCCCTTAGAACATGATCTCTTATTATGTGGATAATCAGCAGAACCTGCTTACTCCTCAATGCAAGCAACTGACACCAAGAGCCGTAAGAGCTGAAATAAAAATCATAGCTTTACTGCAGAGCCCATTAACTGCATAGAAACTGAATCCTGAGGTCATAAATTATTATTAGTCAGTTAATGACAGCCATAGTCAAATCATTACATTTACATCTGATGAATACAGATAAGGTCTTCTTTGGCTTTTCAGTAGCCAGATGATTTTCTATACTGTCTCCATATTCTGGGCAGTAGAATTTCCAAAGATTAAAAAAAAAAAAACCTAGATCCTTCCAACTATCTAGGAGAAACATGATGAATGAATATAAGAATTATGTCAGTCTTCATAAGCTATCTGTCTTACATTAACATCTGTCATATTCATATTCCTAAACTATGGATCTCACTGAGGAAGAATTTACACTTGAACCATGTCCTCTGACCCTCGGATTATGTGACTCATGGTGTCATCACCTGTTACATAAAGAGATTATACAAACTCCCCATCAAAATGCTGGACTCAGAACTGTAACCAAGAAAAGAGAGAAGACAGAACAGGTCAACCAACCAACTCAGCAATACGTTAGCAGCGAAATACTGGGCAAATGGAGACTCTATGATGGACTATGTCAATCAGTGGATTTTTCAAGGACCTCAAAGTGCTTGGAGTGGCAAGATTGGCAGCGATTCATAACTGTTGAAATATCAAAACCACCCTACATCTGGAACCTGGGGGAGGGTGGGAAATTGGGTGGGCCTTCTCCCTTAATACCCCCCTTTTCAACATGAAGGAAACAATATGGAAATAAAAATAAAGAAAAAAAGAAGAAGAAAAAAAGAAAAAAAAAGAGATTACACAAACTCATCTCAAAGTCACTAATGGATGTTTCATACTCCACAACCAAGACTGTGTCCAGAATGACAACAACTAATCAAAGCTGAAACTTTCTATGTTCTTTTTCTTGCTGGCAATTTTAAAATGGCAATTTCCTGTCTTGTTCTCATTCCCCTAAAGGTCCTTACAATCAAAAAATATCTAAAAATACATGTTACATCTGACCCTGATCCTTCTGTGCTATACATGAATTAATCCACAATATACTGCTTAGGTTCATTTAATATCCAAGTGTCTGTATTGTGAGCTTGTTTTCCAGTTTGTTTAACTATGTCTTTCAGCCTTTATTGGAGCAACTTGGACTAGGGCATATTTATTTAGGCAGGCTCCCTGAGAAATATGAAAAGCAAAAATATAACCCATAGATATCATTGAAAGGAATAAGCATTGAGAATTTTTGTAATTCAAAATGAT
>NW_024465251.1:0-4373 GCF_017591425.1 Ochotona curzoniae
GGGGGACAGAGAGAGACAAGTGAGACAGAGCCAGACTAGCCCCAACCCTCAACACTCTCCCAAGTGGCCAGCTTCAGCTTCTGCTCACGCCCTCGCCAGGGAGCTTCGCCCGAGGTCAGCAGGGCCTGGCTGGACCCCAGTGCCTTAGTGCAGGGGGGCAGGTGCCCAGCCAGCCCCTCACCAGCAGAGGAACAGGCCCAGCTCTGCCCTGCAACGGCCTGCTCTGCAGGCGCCATCGTGGCCACCAGGTGGCACCCTCCAGCTCCCAGCACTGGACAGGGACCAGGCTGGGTTCTGGCACAGACCCCCCCTGGCCCTTTGCCCCCTGCCGCCTTTGCCCACAGTGCGGCCACCAGGGAAACCACCAGCAAGGAAGGAGAGCTTGGGGCCTGCGGCTCGGCCCACAGGGAGTCCGGGCAGCAGCACAGCACAGCCCCGCGCAGCGCAGCTCAGGCAGCACAGACAGGCGGGCCACACGCCCCCCTGCCCAGCCCGGGAGGCAGAGGCGCCTCTGCACTGGCTGGTCTTCTCGGACATGGCCAGCGGCTGAGCGCTACCTCCCAGCACTTAGCCAACATCAACAGCTTTCAAGCTCAGCACCTCCACCACCAACCAGCACCACCCTTCCTGCGTCCTCGTCCCCCCAGCCTAAACCCAGGGCACCACGCCAACCCTCCCCATGTGCCATGTGTGTGCTCTGGGCAGCCAGCGGAACGGTGGGCGGGGCCAGGACAGAGGCACGCACTCACTCCCTGCATTGGGCACGCCCATGCCACTCATGGTCATGGGCGCTTTTGCACTTGGGCAACGACCATCACTCACTCACTCACTCACACTCAGTGCCACGCTAGGCAAACTGACCAAGCGCAGCTGGCCTGCAGGGCGCACGCACTCACTGCCCTGGGAACCAACCGCAGCAGCACCGCCAACGCCAAAAGCGCCCTGCTCAATGCAAACAAATACAAGCCGCGGGCGGGGCTGGGGCCCGCGGCTCCGCGACTGAACACACCAGCCTCCACGCTCTTACTGCCACGCACTGACCACAGTACCAAGGGTCGCATCACTAGGAGCTCCATGGCAACACACACCAACCGCCAGTACCACCGCCATCCGCGCACTCACTGCCATGGCAACGCTGGCAACCAGCAGCACGTGCTGGACAATGGGAACAGACCAACCGCCGCTCTGCCTGTGCCTGCAGGGCGCACGTGCGTCTGGGCACTCACTGCCCTGGGAAGGCAGAGGGCAGGGACGCGCTCTTCAGTGTCAGCACAAACACGCCACGCTGCACGCTGCCTCCCGCCCAGAGGGAAGCACCAGCGCACCAAGCCCTCCTGGCACAGGTCTCCTACCAGCCCAGCACCTGCTCTCACTCCACCCGCTGACTTTCACCTAACAGGGGCTTCCTCCAGGGTCACCCTGACAACCAAGACTGGCCAGGCACTCGCCTCCACACCAGAGCATCCGCGGGGACTTTGCAAAGCCCAAGGAGAATGGAACTCAAAGACAGCCTTGGGCTTGGCGCTGTGGGCAGGGCTGGCTAAGCCTGCCCCACAGGGTGCCGCTTGCAGTCACTGCTGCCCCACTCCCCATTCACCTTCCTGCTGATGGGCTGGGGAGCTACTGCAGGATGGCCCCTGTGCTTAGAGTTCCAGGCTCCTGGCCTAGACCTCACCCAGCCCGGCTCACTCTAGCCATTTGACTGGTGTGCAAGCCAAAACAACAACAATTCCCGTTCTTTCTCTCTCTCTCTCTCTTTCTCTCTCTCTCTCTCTCTCTCTCTGTGTCTCTGCCTACTTTTGACTAAATCTTATGTGAAAAGGAGCTTTCCATGAGCTATTGCAAGGAGGGAGGGGGTAAAGAAAGGAAGGATGGGCCAAAGGGAAAAAGAGAGGTGGGGAGGGGAGGGAGGGCAGCGGGAGGACAGGGGGACAGAGAGAGACAAGTGAGACAGAGCCAGACTAGCCCCAACCCTCAACACTCTCCCAAGTGGCCAGCTTCAGCTTCTGCTCACGCCCTCGCCAGGGAGCTTCGCCCGAGGTCAGCAGGGCCTGGCTGGACCCCAGTGCCTTAGTGCAGGGGGGCAGGTGCCCAGCCAGCCCCTCACCAGCAGAGGAACAGGCCCAGCTCTGCCCAGCAACGCCCTGCCCTGCAGGCGCCATCGTGGCCACCAGGTGGCACCCTCCAGCTCCCAGCACTGGACAGGGACCAGGCTGGGTTCTGGCACAGACCCCCCCTGGCCCTTTGCCCCCTGCCGCCTTTGCCCACAGTGCGGCCACCAGGGAAACCACCAGCAAGGAAGGAGAGCTTGGGGCCTGCGGCTCGGCTCACAGGGAGTCCGGGCAGCAGCACAGCACAGCCCCGCGCAGCGCAGCTCAGGCAGCACAGACAGGCGGGCCACACGCCCCCCTGCCCAGCCCGGGAGGCAGAGGCGCCTCTGCACTGGCTGGTCTTCTCGGACATGGCCAGCGGCTGAGCGCTACCTCCCAGCACTTAGCCAACATCAACAGCTTTCAAGCTCAGCACCTCCACCACCAACCAGCACCACCCTTCCTGCGTCCTCGTCCCCCCAGCCTAAACCCAGGGCACCACGCCAACCCTCCCCATGTGCCATGTGTGTGCTCTGGGCAGCCAGCGGAACGGTGGGCGGGGCCAGGACAGAGGCACGCACTCACTCCCTGCATTGGGCACGCCCATGCCACTCATGGTCATGGGCGCTTTTGCACTTGGGCAACGACCATCACTCACTCACTCACTCACACTCAGTGCCACGCTAGGCAAACTGACCAAGCGCAGCTGGCCTGCAGGGCGCACGCACTCACTGCCCTGGGAACCAACCGCAGCAGCACCGCCAACGCCAAAAGCGCCCTGCTCAATGCAAACAAATACAAGCCGCGGGCGGGGCTGGGGCCCGCGGCTCCGCGACTGAACACACCAGCCTCCACGCTCTTACTGCCACGCACTGACCACAGTACCAAGGGTCGCATCACTAGGAGCTCCATGGCAACACACACCAACCGCCAGTACCACCGCCATCCGCGCACTCACTGCCATGGCAACGCTGGCAACCAGCAGCACGTGCTGGACAATGGGAACAGACCAACCGCCGCTCTGCCTGTGCCTGCAGGGCGCACGTGCGTCTGGGCACTCACTGCCCTGGGAAGGCAGAGGGCAGGGACGCGCTCTTCAGTGTCAGCACAAACACGCCACGCTGCACGCTGCCTCCCGCCCAGAGGGAAGCACCAGCGCACCAAGCCCTCCTGGCACAGGTCTCCTACCAGCCCAGCACCTGCTCTCACTCCACCCGCTGACTTTCACCTAACAGGGGCTTCCTCCAGGGTCACCCTGACAACCAAGACTGACCAGGCACTCGCCTCCACACCAGAGCATCCGCGGGGACTTTGCAAAGCCCAAGGAGAATGGAACTCAAAGACAGCCTTGGGCTTGGCGCTGTGGGCAGGGCTGGCTAAGCCTGCCCCACAGGGTGCCGCTTGCAGTCACTGCTGCCCCACTCCCCATTCACCTTCCTGCTGATGGGCTGGGGAGCTACTGCAGGATGGCCCCTGTGCTTAGAGTTCCAGGCTCCTGGCCTAGACCTCACCCAGCCCGGCTCACTCTAGCCATTTGACTGGTGTGCAAGCCAAAACAACAACAATTCCCGTTCTTTCTCTCTCTCTCTCTCTCTCTCTCTCTCTCTCTCTCTCTCTCTCTGTGTCTCTGCCTACTTTTGACTAAATCTTATGTGAAAAGGAGCTTTCCATGAGCTATTGCAAGGAGGGAGGGGGTAAAGAAAGGAAGGATGGGCCAAAGGGAAAAAGAGAGGTGGGGAGGGGAGGGGAGGGAGGGCAGCGGGAGGACAGGGGGACAGAGAGAGACAAGTGAGACAGAGCCAGACTAGCCCCAACCCTCAACACTCTCCCAAGTGGCCAGCTTCAGCTTCTGCTCACGCCCTCGCCAGGGAGCTTCGCCCGAGGTCAGCAGGGCCTGGCTGGACCCCAGTGCCTTAGTGCAGGGGGGCAGGTGCCCAGCCAGCCCCTCACCAGCAGAGGAACAGGCCCAGCTCTGCCCTGCAACGGCCTGCTCTGCAGGCGCCATCGTGGCCACCAGGTGGCACCCTCCAGCTCCCAGCACTGGACAGGGACCAGGCTGGGTTCTGGCACAGACCCCCCCTGGCCCTTTGCCCCCTGCCGCCTTTGCCCACAGTGCGGCCACCAGGGAAACCACCAGCAAGGAAGGAGAGCTTGGGGCCTGCGGCTCGGCCCACAGGGAGTCCGGGCAGCAGCACAGCACAGCCCCGCGCAGCGCAGCTCAGGCAGCACAGACAGGCGGGCCACACGCCCCCCTGCCCAGCCCGGGAGGCAGAGGCGCCTCTG
>NW_024465252.1:0-79389 GCF_017591425.1 Ochotona curzoniae
AGACTCAGGGAGAGTCCAACCCCGTGGAAAGGGAGCCACTCCGTTCGGCAAGACAAGTCACAAAGCAGAGGCTGTAAAAAGCATGAGGATTTTATTGGGCATTCGCGAATGGGCAACAGAGTCTGTGGAGGCACCCAGGACTCTGCGCGCCCCAAGCAGGTTAAAGCAACTTTTTAAAGGACAAAACCGCAAACTTCGCATATCAGCTGGCATTTTACTTTAAGATTAGACAGCGCCAGGGCTCCCTTGGCTTGGCATAACAGTCTGCACTTTCTCAGACTGTTGTGCCTCCCTTTCTTATCCACTATATTCTTGTGTTGGCCTTGCTGCTCCGGCCTTGCTACCTTATCTCTTTTATTCCTGCAGCTGCCTTGTTCATGTCTGGGAAACTGAAACTTTTACTTGCTTCATGAAATAACTTTTCTATATTTATTCCAACATGGCTCTACTCTTGCTCAGCAGAAAGCAATATACAGAAACAAAATCAGCAGTTATTCTAAGCTCTTACATTCCCCTCTTTTCTTTTAGGACATATTTTTATCTTAAAATATAAGCATTAGCAGGCATTTTCTTGTACAGGCTGATATTGGCTGGTTAATACAAAGGCTTGAATTATTGACAATCTTTCTTTTATGAACTGTAATAAACGATTAATAATGCAAGGTCCTATAGTTAAAAGGAGTAATAACAATATTAAAGGTCCTGTTATAGCAGAGATGAGAGTGGTTAGCCAGGGTGATTGAGAGAACATGTTTTCAAACCATCCTTTTTGGGCTGACAATTCTTTCTGTCTTTTATTTAATCTGTCTCTGAGTCGATCTAAAGTCTCAGTCACACTTCCAGTTTGGTCAGCATAGAAACAACACTCTTCCTTTAAGGCGGCACACAATCCTCCTTCTTTTAATAATAGTAAATCTAGTCCTCTCCTGTTTTGCAACACTACTTCAGACAGAGAGGTAAGAGACTCTTTTAGTCCTCTGACTGACTGTTCTAAGGCCTGTAGATCTTCATTCATAGCCTGGTGTAGTCCTTGGTAATAGTCTGTTCTCGACAGAGCAGTTGCTCCGGTGGCTATGCCAGCGGCTATTCCTCCTGTACCTAGTAACACGGCTAGAGTAATAGAGACAGGCTCTCGCTTGGCCCTCCCTGGATGTTCATAGGCAGCTAGAACAGTCTCAGACGGAAGGTACGTTATTCTTGGCCACAATTGAACAAGCACACAGAAGTCTTTGGTGACGTTAAGAACCTGTGCCGAGATACAAGGGGTCAGGCCAGTGTTGCATGCCCAATAGATTCCATTAGGTGGTGTCAGATAATAATTTCCTATGGGGACATTTAAACTCTGGTTACATAGTCTAGATTTTATTGAATTTTTTCCTATACATAGACCTGTCCCACTGACATCAGTAAGTGTCAGTTCGTGCCCCATGGTGCTGCAGACTGGAGATGGGCTACTGGAGTTTGTTAAGTTTGTTATTGTGGCTATTCCTTCATAATAAGGTGGACTGGGGTTGAGGCATAGCCAGCAGTCCCTGGCTCTTTCGGGATCTGAAGAGTTAAGGGCTAGAAAGGCTCCTTTAACTAGATTTATGAGTCTTTCTCCCGTGCTTTTCGGCACTATAGTGGGGGAGGCCGGCGTGCTAGTTTGTGGAGTTATTGTGTGGTTGAAAAATGGCCTTATAGGATGTTGAGGCTGTTGTCCTGACGGCCCGCGGAAGGCAGGCAGGACATGATTTGGGCCAATAGACTGGGTGGCTAAGGGCTCTATTTGGCGGGAGATAGTGAACAGAGTAAATGCGTCCCACCCTTCTCTGTAGAGCCGCAATCCCCATACTCTCGTCTTAGTCCAGTCAGCTTTTTCTCCGGCCGAGGTGAAAGAAATAACTAAAGGATTGCATCTGCCACCTGGGGTGCTCCCCGTTCTTCTAGTTATACTATCAAAGCATGGTCCGCAGTTTTGTTTCCAGTGACCCTGGCCGCAAATCCAGGGCCCTGTCCCTGAATATCCTGGAATATTTTCTCTCTTGACTGAGATGAGGTCAGTTGATTCAGTGAGCCAATACACTGTCCCGGTAGTTTCACAACCCCAACTAGCACAGTATCCTTCTTCGGCCCCCCTACACTGCTTGATTTTGGCTTTGCTACGGTCACTCCCCGGACAAACGTAAAAGGGTCTGGCTCTGGTGTGTAACCGTCCCAGTACATTCTCACAGCCATACGCGTTCCGACTACTAGTTCCTGAATAAGGGAGACCGGGAGTCTCCCATGCTCCTCCAACTAGGTCACATAGATCAAAATATAACTTGGGAAAGGTAACATCAACCGGTCCAATGACTTGAGTGCTATTTATGACTGTTCCTATTTTCAAACTACTGATTTTCCAGGTAATTTTATGGGGGGTATGTGGGTTATAATCTGACAATGAACATGGAAGAGATAGCAAAGTCAAAAAGTACATTTTTAAGCACGAGTCAGTCTTATCTTTAGAGGATTTGGGGTTCGTTGAAGTTTCCATTCTGGTTCCTGGTCAGTCCCTGTAGTCCCTGTTGCTGGCTGATCCTTGGCGTGTTTCACGTGGGAGGCATGTACCCAGGCGGCAATTCCGTCGACTTTCAGGGCGGTTGGAGTAGTCAGTAGGACAGTAAAGGGTCCTTTCCACCGTGGTTCTAAGGTTTTTGCCTGGTGTCTCCGGACATACACCTGGTCTCCTTCCTTGAACGGGTGAGGGCACGGTGGAATGTCTTTGTCCTTGTAGGCCTCTGCAAGCGGTTTCCAGATGTACTCTCTCACTGCTCTGAGAGCCTGGAGATGCGCCTGTAACGAGGGTGGATGGGGGAACATGGTAGGATCAAAATCACAGAAAGAGGATGCCGGTGGTGGGCTCCCATATAATATTTCAAAGGGAGTCAGCCCATGATATGCAGGAGTGTTGCGCACTCGAAAAAGGGCCATAGGGAGGAGCCGTACCCAGTCTTTTCCGCCAGTCTCTAGGGCTAATTTAGTCAAGGTCTCTTAGAGTTCTATTCATTCTTTCTACCTGGGCTGAACTCTGGGGTCGATAAGCACAATGTAGTTTCCAATGAATCCCCAAACTCTTGGCCACCCCCTGACTTACCTGGGAGGCGAAAGCGGGACCGTTATCTGACCCTAATACTTGCGGCAATCCGTACCGGGGAAAAATTTCTTCAAGGAGTTTTTTAACGACTGTCGTGGCCGTTTCATTCTTCGTGGGGTAGGCTTCTACCCAGCCTGAAAAGGTGTCTACAAAAACTAAGAGATATTTATAACCATACAGTCCCGGTTTTACTTCAGTAAAGTCTATTTCCCATTGTATTCCCGGTCGGTGTCCTCGGGCACGGGCTCCTTGGGGGAGTTTTAGTCGCCCTGCGTTTACCTGGGCACAAGGCTTGCATTGGTCCACTGTAATTTGAGTAAGAAACTGCAGGTCAGGAGTTATAAACGGGCATTTCTCATTTGCAAGTAGAGCGTGCATTTTTCTCCGGCTCAAATGAGTGAGGCGGTGGAGGTGTTCAATGATTTCAGTAGCTATGCGATAGGGCAGGATGACCTTGTCTCCTTTTCTCCATGCTTTGCACTTAGCATCCCACTCCCCTTCGAGTTTTTTAATGAGAGCTCTGTCATTATCAGTATATTTAAATGGAACTCCCCAGTTGCAGACTATGTCATCTGTGTTTTGCCTGGTCTCTTCGGGTCCCATTTTTGAGTTTATTTCCAGGGGTAGGGCTGAGATTGGCTCAGTGGCAACAGTTTTTGCAGTCTGGTCTGCCAGTCTATTTCCTCTAGCTATTGGATCTGTTCCTTTTTGGTGGCCCGGACAATGAATAATGCTCAGTCTTTTTGGAAGGAATAGTGCCCTCAAGAGGTTTATTATCTCTTGCTTGTTCTTTATTTCTCGTCCTCCTGAAGTTAAGAGGCCCCTTCTGCGATAAATTTCACCGTGCACATGAGCCGTAGCAAAAGCATACCTACTGTCAGTATAGATGTTTGCTACTTTTCCCGCCGCCAGTTCTAGAGCCTTTGTGAGGGCTATTAGTTCAGCTCGCTGGGCCGACGTCCCTGGCTCTAGGGCACTGGCCCAGACTATGGAGTCATTGTTACTCACCACTGCTGCTCCTGCCCGCCGAGTTCCCTCGGTGACATAGCTGCTGCCATCTGTGAACCAGGTTACCTCCGCGTCTGGTAGAGGCTGGTCAGTTAGATCTTCACGAGTCCCATGAACTTCGGCCAGAATCTGGGAGCAGTCATGGGGGGCATCCTTGGCCGTTCCCGGCTCCGGCAATAGGGAAGCGGGATTGAGCGTAGCAACTGGTCCAAAAGTAATGCGTTCAGGAGCTAAGAGCAAAGCCTGGTAGTGAGTCATGCGGGCGTTTGAAAGCCACCTGTCTGGCGGTTGGCGGACAACCGACTCCACAGCATGTGGAGCTATTATTGTGACTTTCTGTCCCAGGGTTAGTTTGTTTGCGTCCCTGAGCAGGGTCGCAATAGCTGCTACCATGCGCAGGCAAGGGGGCCACCCTGAGGCCACTGGATCTAGTTTCTTTGAAAGGTAGGCAACCGGTCGTCTCCAAGGGCCTAGGGACTGAGTCAATACTCCTTTTGCAATTCCTTTGGCCTCATCCACATACAGTGTGAATGGTTTTGTGACATCAGGCAGTCCCAGGGCCGGTGCCGTTAGGAGGGCCTCTTTAATGCAATCAAAAGCCCGTTGTTGCTCTTTTCCCCAGATGAAGGAGTTTTTTTCCTTCGTTAACATGTACAAGGGAGCGGCCAGCTCCGCAAACCCAGGTATCCACAGCCGGCAGAATCCTGCCGTTCCCAGAAACTCACGTAGCTGTCGGGAGTTCCTTGGGACTGGTATAGACGCCACCGCAGCTTTCCTGGCTTCAGTTAACCATCTTTTTCCTCCTTTTATGACATATCCTAGGTAGGTTACCTCCTCTCTGCATATCTGGGCTTTCTTGGCAGATGCCCGATATCCTAGGGCTCCTAATTCACGTAATAGGGCCCTTGTCCCTTCTAGGCAGGCCTCTCTGGTAGGTGCTGCCAGCAAGAGATCATCTACATATTGGAGGAGAGTCAGATTGGGGTTACTTAATCTGAATGCCACCAAGTCTTGATGTAGGGCCTCATCAAAGATGGTGGGGGAATTTTTGAAGCCTTGTGGCAATCGAGTCCAAGTCAGTTGCCCACTTACTCCATGTTCCGGATCTCTCCATTCAAAAGCAAATAAAGGTTGGCTCGCCGGGCTCAGTCTTAAACAAAAGAAAGCATCCTTTAAATCCAGGACACTATACCACACATGGGAGGGAGGCAAGGAGCTGAGAAGGTTATAAGGATTTGGCACAGTGGGATGTATGTCTTCTACACGACTATTTATTTCTCTTAGGTCTTGGACGGGCCTATAGTCATTTGTCCCCGGCTTCTGCACTGGTAGGAGAGGAGTGTTCCACGGTGACCGGCAAGGAATGAGAATTCCCAGTTTTAGCAGTCTGTGGATGTGGGGGCGAATGCCCTCAAAGGCTTTCCTTGACATGGGATATTGTCTGATAGCCACGGGCCCTGCAGTAGCCTTTAGTTGTACGTGTACTGGTGGCTGTTGCACTGACAATCCCATGCCACCCGTCTCTGCCCATGCATCTGGGAATTCAGTCATCCATCTCTCCATGTAAGGTGGGGTTCCCTCTTTGTTAGTTTCAGTTTTTCTAATGGCCTCATGTAGTTTGTATTCATTTTCTAATTTTAGGGTTAAGATGCACAGGGATTTCCCTCGAGGCCCAGTCACTGTTATTTCTTGGTCTTTAAAGTTGATTTGTGCTCCCAGTTTTGTCAGAAGATCTCGTCCCAATAGGGGGTAGGGACAATCAGGCACATGTAAAAAGGAGTGAGTGACAGTACCTGTAGCCAAGTCGACCCGCCGATCAGTCGTCCACCGGTACGCGCGTCCTCCTGTGGCTCCCTGTACCCACGAGGTCTTCTGGCTCATAGGTCCATCAGTAGTTGTCAAAACTGAATGTTGAGCCCCGGTGTCTACTAGAAACGTGGTGGGCTTGCCTCCCACAGACAGAGTTAGCCTGGGCTCAGGGGGAGGCTCCTGGCCCCGACTGGCCTAGTCTTCTAAAGTCAAAACTGAGGTCTGCCTTTTCTTGTTTCTAGGATTGTTGGGACAATCCTTTGCCCAATGGCCGTTTTCTTTACAGTAAGCACATTGATCTTTCCCTAAACGGTTTCGCCGCTCACCTCCCTGTTCCTTAAACTGTCTCCCTATCTCAGTTCCCTGGGATGTTATTTGCTTGTTATGAACTACAGTGGCCAAGATACGGCTCAGTTCTTTATTCCGTCGCTTATCTCTCTTATCCTCTCTTTCTTCCTGCATCTTTCTTAGTCTCTCTTCTCTCTCTTCCGGAGTCTCTCTCTTATTGAAAATTTTATCTGCCTCTTTTACTAAGTCCTGCAAGCTATAATTCTGCAATCCTTCTAGTCTTTGTAACTTATTTCGAATGTCTGGTGCCGACTGTCCTATGAAAGCCATAATCACTTCCCCCTGCCTATCTTCACTTGCCGGATCAAACGGTGTATACATGCGGTATGCTTCCATTAGTCTTTCTAAGAATCCCGCGGGAGTCTCCCCAGCTCCCTGTAGAACTGCTCTTACCTTAGCCAAATTAGTGGGTCGCCTTCCGGCACCCTTGAGACCTGCCAACAGAGTCTGGCGATAAAGACGGAGACGCTCCCTACCATTTGGAGTGTCGAAGTCCCAATTAGGTCGGACAAGGGGGAACACTTCATCAATTTCGTTTGGAAGTTGGGTGGGCTGCCCATCAGCCCGAAGGACATTCTTTCTGGCCTCCATCAGCACCCGTTGGACTTCTTCTGTGGTCAGTAGAGTCCGTAACAGCTGCTGACAATCATCCCAAGTCGGCTGGTGCGTCAACAAGATGGACTCGATGAGACCTGTTAATGCTTGGGGGTCTTGGGAGAAAGGAGGGTTATGAGTTTTCCAATTATACAAATCAGAGGCAGAGAAAGGCCAATACTGGACCTGCCCCCCTACAATTCTCAAGGGGTACAACTGTGAAGACCATTGCCCTTCTCCTCTTTCTTCCTCCTCCAATTGAGCCCTGTGTAGCCGCAACCTGGTATGGATTGGGGATCTGGCTTCAGGCTGTTCATTTACAGTGGTGTCTGGAGAGCCCATCTCCCCCGGTCTTTCTCTTGGGGGTTCTCCTTCAGGTTGATGCTCCTGGGGATAAGGTGGAGGAAGTTCAGAGGTCATTAATAGGTCCGTCTGACTATCATCAGGCAGGACAGGCTTAGGTCGAGGACGAGTAGCTTCCAGCGGACAGAGGGAAACAAGAGCAGAGGGTTGGGGTTGGGGCGGAGCTGAAGGCGCCGGCAATTCTGGAGAAGGAGGAGGAGGAGGACAGGGTGCGATGAGAAAAGGTTGAGCCCACGGCGGGGGATTAACCACGAGGTCCTCCCATACCAAGATATACGGTAACTGGTCGGGATGCCCCGATGGCCCGGTCGCCCTGATGAGGCCTTTCACCTGCAAGATAGTGGTTAGATTAAAGGTGCCGCTGGGCGGCCATGAAGCAGTGAGAGTCGGCCACTCAACGGTGCAGAGAGTTTTCCATTTCTTTCGACGCACTTCCACTGATAGGTTGTGAGCGCGGGTGGAAACGTCAGGCCAATGTTGGAGAGTAAGACTCAGGGGAGAAGACTCAGCCTGACCCATATTCAAAGACAAGAGACTACACACAATTACAAAACAAACAAATGACACAAACAGGATTCGCGAGATACAAGATTTCCAAAAGGCCCAATACAAGATACAAGACGGTCGCTCTGGGGTGACCATACAAGGTCAGACGAGGGTGACGTGATCTTCACCCTGTCTCCAAAGCACTGGAGCGTCCTCCAGCGTACAGTTCAATCAACCGGTACCGTTCAAAGACTGGGGGGGGGGGACAAGGACAGAACAGAACAACACACAAAAATACACACTTTCCGATCGGTCTTACCTCCCCCTGCTAGGATGTTGCTTGCCTAGGACGGTTGCTCCTGTTTCCCGGCCAATGCACCAAAATGTTAGACTCAAGGAGAGTCCAACCCCGTGGAAGGGGAGCCACTCCGTTCGGCAAGACAAGTCACAAAGCAGAGGCTGTAAAAAGCATGAGGATTTTATTGAGCATTCACGATGGGCAACAGAGAAATCTGGAGGCACCCAGGACTCTGCGCGCCCCAAGCAGGTTAAAGCACCTTTTTAAAGGACAAAACCGCAAACTTCGCATAACAGCTAGCATTTTACTTTAAGATTAGACAGCGCCAGGGCTCCCTTGCTTGCATAACAGTCTGCATTTCTCAGACTGTTGTGCCTCCCTTTCTTATCCACTATATACTTGTGTTGGCCTTGCTGCTCCGGCCTTGCTACCTTATCTCTTTTATTCCTGCAGCTGCCTTGTTCATGTCTGGGAAACTGAAACTTTTACTTGCTTCATGAAATAACTTTTCTATATTTATCCCAACATGGCTCTACTCTTGCTCAGCAGAAAGCAATATACAGAAGCAAAATCAAGCGGTTATTCTAAGCTCTTACACCTGACTCTGAGACGCCTGGGCCTGCCACCCTCTCTCCTGCCTGTCCTGTCCTCCCACCCTGCTGACCTGCGTGGGGAAGACACCAGCCATGTGCCTGAAATAACTGGGTGTGTGGTCCAGGACTCCCGCCTCGGCCTGCCAGGGTTTGTCGCATGGTCACTTGGAGGTGTTACCAGCGGCCGTCATCACCCTTGCCAGGCACATGGTTCAGGCTGGGGGATGAACTTCCTGGTGATTCTGTATGGGCACAGCATGCATAAGATGGGCATGTGGTGTGTGTTACATGTGTGATATGTGATGTGTAAGAACATACATATGGTATGGTGTGTGGTGAGGTGCATGTGTGGGGTGTGTGATATGTAAGGTGTGTGTGTGGGGTGTGTATGTGGTGTGTGGGGTGTGGTATTTGTGATGTATGGGGTGTATTGGGGTGAGTGTCTGTGGTTGGGACAGCTGCTCTTCCTGTGTCAAGCACTGCGCCTGCGTGCCGGGTACCCCGGGGGCCTGAGTGTCCTGCCGCAGCCTGGCCGGGGACAGCTCCTGCTCACCTCATCTCCCACGTCGGCCCTGCCGTCACTGCCTGGTGTCCCGGTGAGCAGATGAAGCCGGGCTGGGCGCTAGTGGGTGGAGCCGGGTTGGAGGTGGGGCCTGGTACCTCTGCTCCCCTGGGGCCCACGTCTCGGGGTGGACCCCCCGCTGCAGGGAAAGCGAGTCTGTTGGCCTGGCGGTGTGAGGCTGTTTGTACATTAATTGTGACACGATATTTATGACAGCGAGGAAGCTGAGGCAGCAGCGAGACACCGAGTCGTGAAAACAGCGTTCCTCCTGTCACCAATTGTGAAGCTGCCTTGTTTTCTCTCACACACCAGCGCACATCCCCCGGGCATGCGCAGGTGCCAGCACACATCCTCCCGGGCACGCGCAGGTGCCAGCGCACATCCCCCGGGCACGCGCAGGTGCCAGCGCACATCCCCCGGGCATGCGCAGGTACCAGCACACATCCCCCGGGCACGCGCAGGTGCCTCACCTGTGCACCTTTGGGCCTCTGCCTGGTGTCTGACGCTGCAGCTTCCTGACTGAGGCGGGCTGTGGTGACCTCGCTTCTTGGTTTTATTGGTGATTGGCATGAAAATGTGCCTGGAGGACAGGGAGGTGAAGCTCCCGGCGGCCTGGAGCTCCGCCTCACCTCACCTCGCCCCGCCCACCTCACTTCACCTGCCCACCTCACCTCACTCTACCCACCTCACCTGGCTTCCTCCACCTCCCCTCCCCTCCCCCACCTCACTTCACCTCCCCCACCTCACTTCACCTCCACCACCTCACCTCACTTCACCGCCCCCACCTCACCTCACCTCAGCCCGCCCACCTCACCTCAGGTCGTCCTCCTCTGTGCCACCCACACCTGCTCCACCTGCTCCTGACTGACCCCAGCCTTGGAGCTGCCCCAGGGCACCTTCCGTTGTGGGTTCAGACGTCCCCCCTGGACCCCAGACTCCTGGGACACGGAGTTGTGCGGGAGGGGGCTGTGGGGTGGGCACCGAGCGAGAACGGCCCAGGCCCAGGGAACCTGGAGAGTGCCGCCCTGCGGGAGGAGCCCAAGCAGGTGCCTGGGGCAGTGCAGGTGCCTGCAGAGTGGTGGCCTTGCCCCTGTGCCTGTCAAGGGCTGGCCTCTGCTCCTGCGCCCTGGGCCACCCCGGAAGTGTGAGCTAAGGTCAGCATTTCCGCGTCTGTGCCCCAGCGTCCTTGGGGCAGCGTGGCCGCCCACGCATGGCCGGCCTCACCAAGGAGCCGCCTGGTTCCATGTGTTCATTAGCGCTGTACTCTTAGGATGCTGCTCCATACCACCTCTGCACTGCACTCGAATCCATCAGATCTGCCCCCGCAGCCCTCCTTGCCGTGGCCTGGAAGGGCTGGGCGTCACTGGGTGGCCATGCTGAGCAGTTCTTGCTGTGTGTCTGGGTTTTCTGTCATGAGCCATCACCGGTGTGTAATAGTGTGTGTGTGTGTGTGTGTGTGTGTGTGTGTGTGTGTGTGTGTGTGTGTGTGTGTGCAGGTCTGCTCTGGGATGCTGTGGAGTGGGGGTGGGCTGCGCAGGAAGCCACAGGCCAGCCTGGCAGCAGCAGGTAAACACAGCCCCAGGGCCTTGGTCCAGGTGGGGCTAGCTGATTGCAGGGGGAGCCTGGGCCAGGATTGGCTGGGCTGCCTGGGAGCCAGGCCAGACCCCCAAATTTTAGCAAGTGGTCATATGCCTCTAGGCACGCCTTCCTGGTCGGATGGTCACCAGTCACAGGCCATGCTTGCTGAGCCCTCAGGGTTGAGCATGCCTGCCCTGCCCCGTGGGCTGCCCCACAGGAATCGGGCCTGTCCATGCTTTTACTGTGGACTGGGGCCAAAGCCCACAGACGCCCGTTCCCCAGCTCCCATGGGTGTTTCCCCTGTCCTCAGAACTGGCTTGGGGCGTCAGGTGCCGGGGTGTCAGGTGCCAGGGTGCTGCTGGTGGTGTCCTGAGGCCAGAGCCCTCTGCCAGTGAAGATGGGTGCCAGGGTGAGGGACTCAGGCTGGGGCCCCTATGGGCAGCAGGGAGGCACAGTCCCGTAGCACAGCCAGGCGGCTCGAGGCCAAGGGCCCCGTGCCCCTCCCTTTCTTCCTGAAGTAGAGGTGGGGCGTGGGCCGCTCCCTGGGGCAGGGGCCCTGTGCCTTAGCCCCAGCGCAGGCTGCAGAAGGGGTCAGGTGACCGCAGGGCCTCTGCAGCACGCTCATGATCCCGCAGCGTGGCCTACTCTCTCCAACTCTTAGGGAGAAGTTTCTTTTGCACACCGAGTGGTCACTTTAGGGTCTAGGCATTAATTTAAACCTGTGCATTGTTGCTAAGCTCTCCTCTGATGTTTCTGCTAAAAGCCACTGGGACACCTGCTGTCACACCTGGCATGCGCCCACAGGGAGCTCGCACTCTCCACAAAGGGGCGCTCACAGCTCTCGTCCTTGCCCGCCTCCATATGCCTGCACCAGGTTCGAGGGCCTTGTAGGGAGCCAGCGCCCCAGCGAGCACCGCTTCTGCATGGCCTGCCTGGCTGACTAAATCCAGGGAACTATGCGTGAGCTTGGGTGTTCTGGGCAGCCAGGGCATGGACTATCAAGGTCCCTAAGGTTCTAGGTGCCCTGCTCAAGTTGCTCCCTTGTCAGCCCCCATGGTGTAACTGGGTCAGGCCCGCCCGTGCCGCCAGCCTGCTGGTTCTGGCAGGGACACTCGACCCAGCTGCCACTCAGGCTGCCCGAGGGTTTTTGTGGCCAGAACTGAGGAGAGCTTGGCATTTCTTTGGGTGCCAATGGAGCACAGAAGGAGGTGGGGGCCCTGGCCTTGTGCCCCGGTGCTTCTGGCATGGTTCCACTGCAGTCCCTTGCAACTTCAGCCCCACACCGTCACCAGGCTGCTTCCTCATGTTTGCGGCTGCTCGGAGGACACGGGGTCTCTCCTGCACACCAGCAGGGACCCTCCTGTCGCCAGTGGCGGTTCGGGCTCTGCTGGTTCCAGGCATGCCTGCTTGCCATTGCCTCTGGTGCCTGCGGTCACCCCCTTTCTTCCTTTCCTTCTCCTTGTGCACCCCACAACTGCTTTCCTAGAATGAGCTGCATGCACACACAGCCATGCCAGAAAGTTCATGGAAAATGGAGTCAGAAAGTAAGGATATTAGAACGCAGGGCTTTTTTTTTTTTTTTTTTTTTTAGACGTTTTCATAATATACCTTTTCATTAACATTTGAAGACTTCTCTTATGGTTACATTTCAAAAGTTTTTGGTGCCAGGTAAAATTTCCTGTTGCTTCGTTTTCCACAGGCACTTGGAGTGTTCTGACTTGCCTCCTCTCCGGTCCTACGGGCAGGCCGGCAGGTGTCGGTGCTCGCCCGGGGCTGCGCTCTGTCTGCCCAGGTGCGCAGTCGGCGTCCTCAGGGCCAGGCCCGGTGAGCCAGGCCTGTGTCCCGGCGTTTTTGGCTGTGGATAAAAACGACAGGGCTTTATTCTTTTGAAAAAGGCAATCTATTTTGTTTTTATGCTGTGGACGCTGGCAGGACTTTAATCCGTTGAGTCCTAGATTTCCCCACAAGCGGTGTGGGAGTCACGCTCCTGTGCCCGTGTCCTTGCGGACTCGGGATTTGTCGTCTCCCTCCTGGGCGACGGGGCCTAGGGACTTGGGCCGACTTTCCCTGCAGAGGTGTGGCTGGGAGAATGTGGACGTGTGCCCAGGAGCTCCAAGTGCTGCGGCTGCTGCACACCACCACGGCTGTGGCCCTGGCACCCCGACTTCGCCTTCTGCCTTCTTACTGGCTGCTCAAGGTGCTGACTTGGGCACGTGTTAGGCAGCCTAGGGGATGCCACCGTCTGATGCCTTGCATTCCTGACCTGGTCCCCCGCCAGGGATCCTCTCTGCCTTTGTGCCCAGCTGTACCATGCTCCCTGCCCCATCAGCCCTGCTCACCTGCCAACCTCTGCCCTCCTGCCCCACACAGCCCCCTCCCTGCACAGGTGGCCTGCTGTGGGTTTCTGGAGGCTGTCCCTGGCTCCTCAGTCCTGGCCGTGCCGTGCTGTCCAGAGTGGAGTGTGGTTGATGGCCAAGGGACTGGGCATGTCCATCAGCAAGTGAGGTGTCCTGGGCCTTCGGCGAGACTCACTGACCAACCTCGATTTCACAATAAGCTCCTTAGAGCAGGACGGGTGGGGCATGTGGGCTCTGGCCTGGGACCGCAGGCCTGGCCCGGGTGAGTGGATGTGGGCTTTGCCCTGGAACGGAACCCCTAGCCCGGGTAGGGTGGAGGTGGGCTCTGGCCTCACCGCCCGCCTGGCCCCGGGGTGAGTGGAGGTGGGCTCGGGCTGGAACCGCCCGCCTGGCCCGGGGTGAGTGGAGGTGGGCTCTGGCCTGGGACTGCCCGGCTGGCCCCGGGTGTGGCATGTGGGCTCTGGCCTGGGATGGCCCGCCAGGCCCGGAGGTGGGCTCTGGCGGGGAACGCCCGCCTGGCACAGGGAGGGGGTGGAAGTGGGCTCTGGATGGGACTGCCCGCCTGGCCCCTGGGTGAGTGGAGGTGGGCTCTGGGCTGGGACCGCCTGCCTGGACCCGGGTGGGTCTTGTGGTCTCTGGCCTGGGACGGCCCGCATGGCCCGGGGTGAGTGGAGGTGGGCTATGGCTGGGACCGCCCGCCTGGCCCGGGTGGAATAAAGGTGGGCTCTGGCCTGGGACGGCCCGACAGGCCAGGGGTGATTGAAGGTGGGCTCTAGCCTGGGACTGCACGCCTGGACCTGGGTGGTGCATGTGGGCTCTGGCCTGGGACAGCCCGTCTGGCCCCAGGTGTAGCATATGGGCACTGGCTTGGGACGGCCCGTCTGCCCCTGGTGGGGTGGAGGTGGGCTCTGGCCTGGGACCACCTGCCTTGACCCGGGTTGGGCATGTGAGCTCTGGCCTGGGATGGCCCGCCTGGCACTGGGGTGAGTGGAGGTGGGCTCTGGCCTGGGACTGCCCGCCGGGCCATGGGTGATTATAGATAGGCTCTGGCCTGGGACCACCAGCCTGGCCTCGGGTGAGTGGAGGTGGGCTCTGGCCTGGGACCACACGCCTAAACCCGGGTGTGTCATGTGGGCTCTGGCCTGGGACCGCCTGCCTGGACCGGGGTGAGTCGAGGTTGGCTATGGCTGGGACCGCCAGCCTGGCCCGGGTGGATTAAGGTGGTCTCTGGCCTGGGACGGCCCGACAGGCCAGGGGTGATTGAAGGTGGGCTCTAGCCTGGGACCGCACACCTGGACCTGGGTGGTACATGTGGGCTCTGGCCTAGGACCGCCCGCCTGTCCCCGGGTGTGGCATATGGGCTCTGGCCTGGAATGGCCCGTCTGCCCCGGGTGAGTGGAGGTGGGCTCTGGCCTTGGACGGCACGTCTGGCCCCTGGTGGGGTGGAGATGGGCTCTGGCCTGGGACCGCCAGCCTGGACCCGGGTGGGGCATGTGGGCTCTGGCCTGGGACTGCCCGCCTGGCACTGGGGTGAGTGGAGGTGGGCTCTGGCCTGGGACTCCCCGTCGGGCCATGGGTGCGTATAAGTAGGCTCTGGCCTGGGACCACCAGCCTGGCCTCGGGTGAGTGGAGGTCGGCTCTAGCCTGGGACAACACGCCTAGACCCGGGTGGGGCATGTGGGCTCTGGCCTGGGACAGCCTGCCTGGCCCCGGGTTTCGCATATGGGCTCTGGCCTGGGACGGTTGTCTGGCCCCAGTTGAGTGGAGGTGGACTCTGGCCTGGGACCACTCGCCTGGCCTGAGGTGAGTGGAGGTGGGCTCTGGCTGGGACCACCCTCCTTGCCCCGGGGTGAGTGGAGGTGGGCTCTGGCCTGGGACCGCCCGGTGTCCAGGGGTGAGTGGAGGTGGGCTCAGGCTGGGACCGCCCGCCTGGCCCGGGGTGAGTGGAGGTGGGCTCAGGCTGGGTCGCCCACCTGGCCTGGGTGGGGTGGACGTGGGCTCTGGCGTGGAACCACCCGCCTGGCCCCGGGGTGAGTGGAGGTGGGCTCTGGCTGGGACGGCCCGCCTAGCCTGGGGTGAGTGGAGGTGCGCTCTGGCTGGGACCACCCACTTTGCCCCTGGAGGGTCATGTGGACCCTGGCCTGGGAGGGCCCGTATGGCCCAGGGTGAGTGGAGGTGGGCTCTGGCTGGGACCGCCCTCCTTGCCCCGGGGTGAGTGGAGGTGGGCTCTGGCCTGGGACCGTCCGGTGTCCAGGGGTGAGTGGAGGTGTGCTCTGGCTGGGACCGCCCGCCTGGCTCGGGTGGGGTGGAGGTGGGCTCTGGGTGGGACTGCCCACCTGGCCCCGGGTTGGGCATGTGAGCTGTGGCCGGGAAGGCCCGCCTGGCACCGGGTTAGTGGAGGTGGGCTCTGGCCTGGGACCGTCTGCCTAACCCCGGGTGGAATAAAGGTGGGCTCTGGCCTGGGACTGCCCGACTGGCCCAGGGTAATGGAGATGGATTGGCCTGTAACCGCCCGCCTGGCCCCTGGTGGGCAAGTGGGCTCTGGCCTGGGACTGCCTGCCTGGCCATGGGTAAGTGGAGGTGGGCTCTAGCCTGGGACCGCCCGCCTGGACCCTCGTGGGGCATGTGGGCTCTGGCCTGGGACAGCCCGCCTCACCCCGGGTTTGGCATATGGGGTCTGGCCTGGGACAGTCCGTCTGGCCCGTTTGAGTGGAGGAGGGCTCTGGTTGGGACCGCCAGCATGGCCCGGGGTGGGTGGTCGTGGGCTCTGTTATGGGTCGGCCCGCATGGCCCCGGGTGAGTGGAGGTGGGCTCTGGCCTGGCACCACCTGCCTGGCCTGGGTAGGGTGAGTGGAGGTAAGCTCTAGCCTAAGTCTGCCCACCTTGACCCGGGGTAGTGGAGGTGGGCTCTGGCCTGGGACGTCCCGCATTGCCCCGGGTGTGGTAGAGGTTGGCTCTGGCTGGGACTGCCCGCGTGGCCGGGGGTGAGTGGAGGTGGGCTCTGGCCTTGGCCTGCCTGCCTAGAGCGGGGTGAGTGGCGGTGGGCTCTGGCCTGGGACTGCCTGCCTGGCACCATGTGGGTTGCAGGTGGGCTCTGGCCTGGGACTGCCTGCGAGGACCCGGGTGGGGCATGTGGGCTCTGGCCTGGGATGGCCCGACTGGCACCAGTGCGCGTGGAGGTGGGCTCTGGCCTGGCATGGGCCATATGGCCCCTGTTGGGGTGGAGGTGGTCTCTGTCCTGGCACCGCCTGCCTGGACCCGGACGGGGCATTTGGGTTCTGGCCCGAGACGTCCCGCCTGGCCCAGGGTGATTGGAGGTGGCCTTGGCCTGGGACCGCCCGCCTGGCCCCCAGGTAGTGGAGGTGGGCTCTGGCTGGGACTGCCCACCTGGCCCGTGGTGAGTGGAGGAGGGCTCTGGCTTGGACTGCCCACCTGGCCCTGGGTTTTGGAATATGGGCTCTGGCCTAGGACGTACCTACTGGCCCCGGGTGAGTGGAGGTGGGCTCTTGTCTGTTACGGCCCTCCTCTCCCGGGTTGAGTGGAGGTGGGCTCTGGCCTGGGACCGCCCGCCTGGCCCGAGGTGAGTGGAGGTGGGCTCTGGCCTGGGACGGACCTCCTGGCCCCGGGTGAGTGGGGGTGGGCTCTGGCCTGGGCCGGCCCGCCTGGCCCAGGGTGAGTCGAGGTGGACTCTGGCTGGGACCACCACCTGGCCCGAGTGAGTGGAGGAGGGCTCCAGCCTGGGACCGCCCACCTCTTACCGGGGTGAGTGGAGGTGGGCTCTGGCTGGGACCACCCGTTTTGCCCGTTGTGAGTGGAGGTGGGCTCTGGCTTGGGACCACCTCCTGGTCCGAGTGAGTGGAGGTGGGCTCTGGCTGGGACTGCCCAACTGGCCCCGGGTTAGGCATGTGGGCTCTGGCCTGGGACTGCCCGCCTGGCCCCGTGTGAGTGGAGGTGGGCTCTGGCCTGGGACGGCCTGCCAGGTACCGGGGTGAGTGGAGGTAGGCTTAGGCCAGGGACGGCCCGCCTGGCCCCGGGTCGGGTGTAGGTGGGCTCTGGCCTGGGACAGCCTACCTGGACCTGGGTGGGTCATGTGTGCTCTGCCTGGGACGGCCCGCCTGGCACAGGGTGAGTGGATGTGGGCTCTTACCTGGGACTGCCCTCCTGGCACCGGATGAGAGGAAGTGTGCTCTGGCTGGGGCCCCCCGCCTGGCCCCGAGTTTGGCATATGGGCTCTGGCTAGGGAAGGACCTCCTAGCCCAGGGTGAGTGGAGGTGGGCTCTGGCCTGGGACGGCCCGCCTGGCCCGGGGTGAGTGGAGGTGTGCTCTGGCTGGGACCGCCCACCTGTCACTGGGGTTAGTGGAGGTGGGCTCTGGCCTGGGAAGGCCCGCCAGACCATGGGTGAGTGGAGGTGGGCTATGGCTGGGACTGCCCGCCTGGCCCCGGGTGTGGCAGTTGGGGTTTGGCCTCGGACTGCCTGCCTTGACCCTGGTGAGTGGAAATGGGCTCTTGCCTGGGACTTCCTGACTTGACCCCGGGTGACTCGAGGTGGGCTCTGGCTGGGACTGTCCAACTGGCCCCGGGTTAGGCATGCGGGCTCTGGCCTGGGACTGCCCGCCTGGCCCTGGGTGAGTCCAGCTCGGATCTGGCTGGGACCGGCCGCGTGGCCCTGGGTGACTGGAGGTGGGCTCAAGCCTGGGAAGGCCCGCCTAGACCCCGGGTGAGTGGAGGTGGGCTCTGGCCTGGGATGCTCGCCTGGCCGGGATGAGTGGAGGTGGGCTCTGGCCTGGGACGGCCCGCCTGGCCCTGGGTGAGTGCAGGTGGCCTTGGCCTGGGACCTCCCGCCGGGCCCCGGGTGAGCGGAGGTTGGCTCGGGCTGGGACTGCCTGCCTGGCCACTGGTTAGTGGAGGTGGCTCTGGCCTGGGACTGCCTGCCTGGCCATGGGTTAGTGGAGTTGGGCTCTGGCTTGGGACCACCAGCCTGGCCCCGGGTGAGTGAAGGTGGGCTCTGGGCTGCGACTGCCTGTCTGGACCCGGGTCCGGCATGTGGGCTCTGGCCTGGTACCGCCCGCCTGGCCCCGGATTTGGCATATGGTCTTTGGCCTGGGACTACCCGTCAGGCCCAGTTGAGTGGAGGTGGGCTTTTACCTGGGATGGCCTGCCTGGCCGGGGGTGAGTGGAGGTGGGCTCTGGCTGGGACCGCACTCCTGGCCCGGGTGGGGTGCAGGTGGGTACTCGCTGGGACCGCCCGCCTGGCACTGGGGTGAGTGGAGGTAGGCTCTGGCCTGGCACCGCCCGCGTGGTCGGACGTGAGTAGTGGTGAGCTCTGGCCTCTTACTGCCCCCCAAGCCCCAGGGTGAGTGGAGGTGGGCTCTGGCCTGGGACTGCCTGCCGGGGCGGTGGTGAGTGGAGGTGGGCTCTGGCTGGGACCACCCGCCTGGCCTGGGGTGAGAGGAGGTGGGCTCTGGCTGGGACTGCCTGCCTGACCCCGGGTTTGGCATGTGGGCTCTGGCCTGGGACGGCCTGCCAGACCCTGGAGTGAGTGGAGGTGGGCATTTGCAGGGACCGCCCTCCTGCCCCGGGGTGAGTGGAGGTGGGCTCTGGCATGGGACCACCCGCCTGGCACCTGGTGAGCATATGGGCTCTGTCCTGTGACTGCCCGTCTGTCCCGGGGTGAGTGGAGGTGGGATCAGGCCTGGGACGGCCCTCATGGCCCCGGTTCGCGTGGAGGTCAGCTCTGGCATGGGACCGCCTGCCTGGACCCGGGTCGGGCATGTGGAATCCGGTTGGACCTGCCTACACCAGAGTGAGTGGTGGTGGGCTCTGGCCTGGGACTGCCCGCCTGTCCCCGGGTGAGTGGAGGTGGGCTCTGGCTGGGACTGCCCGCCTGGCCCCAGGATTGGCATATGGGCTCTGGCCTGGGTCGGACCTCCTGGCCCGGGGTGAGTGGAGGTGGGCTCTTGCCTGGGATGGCCCGCCTGGCACTGGGTGAGTGAGTGAGGGGGGCTCTGCTTGGACCGCCCACCTGTCACCGTGGTGAGTGGAGGTGGTCTCTGGCTGGAACTGCCCGCCTGGCCCCTGGTGGGCATGTGGGCTCTGTCCTAGGACTGCCCGCCTGACCATGGGTGGGTGGAGTTGGGCTCTGCCCTGGGACCACCAAGCCTGCCCCGGGGTTGGCATATGGGCTCTGGCCTGGGTCGGCCGATCTGGCCCGTTTGAGTGGAGGTGGGCTCTGGCCTGGGACCACCAGCCTGGCCCGGGGTGAGTGGACGTGGGCTCTGGCTTGGGACGGCCCGTCTGGCCCCGGGTGGGGTGGAGGTGGGCTCTGGCTTGGGATGGCCCACCTTGACCCGTGGTAGTGGAGGTGGACTCTGGATGGGACTGCCTGTCTGGACCCGGGCTGGGCATGTGAGCTCTGGCCTGGGACGGCCTTCCTGGCACCGGGGTGAGTGGAGGTGGGCTCTGGCTTGGGATGGCCCGCCAGACCCTGGGTGACTGGAGGTGGGCTATGACTGGGACTGCCCGCCTGGCCCCAGGTTTGGCATGTGGGCTCTGGCCTGGGACGGACCGCCTGGCCCTGGAGTGAGTGGAGGTGGGCATTGGCAGGGGTCGCCCTCCTTGCCACGGCATGAGTGAAGGTGGGCTCTGGCCTGGGACGGCCCGCATGGCCCCAGGTGGGGTGGAGGTGGGCTCTGGCCTGGGACCACCCGCCTGGCCCCGGGTTTGGCATGTGGGCTCTGGCCTGGGACGGCACGCCAGACCCTGGAGTGAGTGGAGGTGGGCTCTGGCAGGGACCACCTTCCTTGCCCCGGGGTGAGTGGAGGTGGGCTCTGGCCTGGGACCACCCGCCTGGCCCCGGGTGGCTCATGTTGTCTCTGGCCTGGGCCCGCCAGGCCCCGGGTGAGTGGAGGTGGGCTCAGGCCTGGGACGGCCCGTCTGGCCCCAGGTGTGTGGAGGTGGGCTCTAGCCTGGCACCACCCGCCTGGTCCGGTTTTGGTGAGTGGAGGTGGGCTCTGGCCTGGGACAGCCCGCCCGGCCCGGATAGGGTTGAGGGTGGCGCTGGCTGGGACCGCCTGCCTGTCACCGGGTTGAGTGGAAGTATGCTCTGGCCTCGGACTGCCGACCTTGACCCTGGGTGAGTGAAGGTGGGCTCTGGTTGGAACTGCCCGCCTTGCCCCTGGTTTAGAATGTGGGCTCTGGCCTGGGACTGCCCGCCTGGCCCCGGGTGATTGGAAGTGGGCTCTGGCCTAGGACTGCCCGCCTGGCCCGGGGTGAGTGGAGGTAGGCTCAGGCCTGGGACGGCCCGCATGGCCCCGGGTGGGGTGCAGGTGGGCTCTGGCCTGGGACAGCCTGCCTGGCACCGGGGTGAGTGGATGTGGGTCTGACCTGGGACTGCCCTCCTGGCACTGGATGAGAGGAGGTGGGCTCTGGCTGGGACTGCCCGCCTGGTACCGAGTTTGGCATATGGGCTCTGGCCTGTGAAGGACCTCCTGGCCCCGGGTGAGTGGAGGTGGGCTCTGGCCTTGGACGGCCCGCCTGGCCCCGGGTGAGTGGAGGTTGGCTCTGGCTGGGACTGCCCACCTGTTACCGGGGTGAGTGGAGGTGGGCTATGGCCTGTGATGGCCCGCCTGGCCCAGGGTGAGTGGAGTTGGGCTTTGGCCTGAGACGGCCTCAATGGCCCCGGTTGTGGCAGTTGGGGATTGGTCTCGGACTCCCCGCCTTGCCCCTGGTGAGTGGAGATGGACTCTGGCCTGGGAGCGCCCACCTGGACCCGGGGTGAGTGGAGGTGGGCTCTGGCCTGGGACTGCCCGCCGGGCCATGGATTAGTGTAGGTGGGCTCTGGCTCGGGACCATCAGGCTGGCCTCGAGTGAGTGTAGGTGGGCTCTAGCCTGGGACGGCCTGCCTGGACCCTGGTGGGGCATGTGGGCTCTGGCTTGGGACGGTCCGTCTGGCACCGGAGTAAGTGGAGGTGGGCTCTAGACTGGGACGGCCTGTCTGGCTGAGGTGAGTGGAGGTGGGCTCTGGCTGGGACCACCCGTTTCGCCTGGGGTGAGTGGAGGTGGGCTCTAGCCTGGGAAGGCCCGCCTGGACCCTGGTGGGACATGTGGGCTCTGGCCTGAGACCGCCCACCGGGCCCCGGGTTTGTCATATGGGCTCTGGCCTGGGACGGCCTGTCTGGCCTGGGTGGGGTAAAGGTGGGCTCTGGGCTGGGACCGCCCGCCTGTCCCCGGGTGGAGTATAGGTGGGCTCTGGCCTGGGACGGCCCGCTTGGCCTAGGGTGAGTGGAGGTGGCCTTGGCCTGGGACTGCCCGCCTGGCCCATGGTGAGTGTAGGTGGGCACTGGCTGGAACTGCCCGCCTGGCCCCTGGTGGGCATGTGGGCTCTGTCTTGGGACTGCCCGCATGGCCATGGGTGAGTGGAGGTGGGCTCTGGCCTGGGACCACCACCCTTGCCCCGAGTGAGTGGAGGTGGGTTCTAGCCTGGACTACCTTACTGGACCCCGGTGGCGCATTTGGCCTCTGGCCTGGGACCGCTAGCCTGGCCCCGGGTTTGGCATATGGGCTCTGACCTGGGACGGTCCGTCTGGCCCGTTTGAGTGGAGGAGGGCTCTGGCCTGGGACCGCCCGCCTGGCCCGGGGTGAGTAGACGGCTCTGTCCTGGGCTGGCCCATATGGCCTCGGGTGGGGTGGAGGTGTGCTCGAGCCTGGGACTGACTGCCTGGAAACGGGTGGGGCATGTGGGCTCTCGCCTTGGACCGCCCGTCTGGCCCCGGGTGAGTGGAGGTGGGCTCTGGTCTGGCACCACCTGCCTGGCCTGGGTGTATTGAGTGGAGGTTGGCTCTGGCCTGGGCCGGTCCGCCTGTCACCCTGGGTGAGTGGAGGTGGGCTCTGGCCTGGGACCGTCCACGTGGTCGGGGGTGAGTGGAGGTAAGCTCTGGCCTGGATCTGCCCACCTTGACCCGGGGTAGTGGAGGTGGGCTCTGGATGTGACTGCCTGTCTGTACCCGGGCTAGGCATGTGAGCTCTGGCCTGGGACGGCCTGCCTGGCACCGGGGTGAGTGGAGGTGGGCTCTGGCCTTGGCCTGCCTCCCTAGACCGGGGTGAGTGGAGGTGGGCTCTGGCCTGGGACGGCCCATATGGCCCCTATTGTGGTGGAGGTGGGCTCTGGACTGGGAACACCTGCCTGGACCCGGGCGGGGCATTTGGGCTCTGGCCTGAGACGTCCCGCCTGGCCCAGGTTGAGTGGAGGTGGCCTTGGCCTGGGACCCCCCGCCTGCCCCCGGGTAGTGGAGGTAGGCTCTGGCTGGGACTGCCGACCTTGCCCCTGGTGAGTTGAGGAGGGCTCTGGCCTGGGACCGCCCGCCTGGCCCGGGGTGAGTGGAGGTGGGCTCTGGCCTGGGACGGACCTCCTGGCCCCGGGTGAGTGGAGGTGGGCTCTGGCCTGGGCCGGCCCGCCTGGTCCGAGTGAGTGGAGGTGGACTCTGGCTGGGACCGCCCACCTGTCACCGGGTGAGTGGAGGTGGGCTCTGGCTGGGACCACACGTTTGGCCTGGGGTGAGTGGAGGTGGGCTCTGGCTTGGGACCACCGCCTGGCCCGAGTGAGTGGAGGTGGGCTCTGGCTGGGACGGCCCACCTGTCACCGGGGTGAGTGGAGGTGGGCTCTGGCTGAGACCGCCAGCGTGGCCGGGGGTGAGAGGAGGTTGGTTCTAGCCTGGGACTGCCCGCCGGGCCGGGGGTGAGTGGAGGTGGGCTCTGGCTGGGACCACCCGCCTGGCCTGGTGTGAGAGGAGGTGGGCTCTGGCTGGGACTGCCCGCCGAGCCCCAGGATGGCCATGTGGGCTCTGGCCTGGGACTGCCCGTCTGGCCCCAGGTGAGTGGAGGTGGGATCAGGCCTGGGACCGCCCGCCTGGCCCGGGGTAGTGGAGTTGGGCTCTGGCCTGGGACCGCCTGCCTGGACCCGGGTGGGCATGTGGACTCTGGCCTGGGACGGCCCTTCTGTCCCCGGTTGAGTGGAGGTGGGATCAGGCCTGGGACTGCCCACCTGTCACCTGAGTGAGTGGAGGTGGGCTCTGGCCTGGGACTGCCCAACTGGCCCCGGGTGAGAGGAGGTGGGGTCTGGCTGGGACTGCCAGCCTGGCCCCGGGATTGACATATGGACTCTGGCCTGGGTCTGACCTCCTGGCCTGGGGAGATTGGAGGTGGGATCCAGCCTGGGACGGACCTCCTGGCCCCGGGTGAGTGGAGGTGGGCTCTGGCTGGGACCGCCAGCGTTGCCCGGAGTGAGTGGAGGTGGGCTCTGGCTGGGACCGCCCACCTGTCACCATGGTGAGTGGAGGTTGGCTCTGGCTGGGACCGCCAGCGTGGCCGAGGGTGAGTGGAGGTGGGCTCTGGCCTGAGACAGCCCGGCTGGCCCCGGTTGTGGCAGTTGGGTTTGGCCTCGGGCTGCCTGCCTTGCCCCTTTATGGACTCTGGCCTGGGTCTGACCTCCTGGCCTGGGGAGATTGGAGGTGGGATCCAGCCTGGGACGGACCTCCTGGCCCCGGGTGAGTGGAGGTGGGCTCTGGCTGGGACCACCAGCGTGGCCCGGAGTGAGTGGAGGTGGGCTCTGGCTGGGACAGCCCACCTGTCACCATGGTGAGTGGAGGTTGGCTCTGGCTGGGACCGCCAGCGTGGCCGAGGGTGAGTGGAGGTGGGCTCTGGCCTGAGACGGCCCGGCTGGCCCCGGTTGTGGCAGTTGGGGTTTGGCCTCGGGCTGCCTGCCTTGCCCCTGGTGTGTGGAGATGGGCTCTGACTGGGACCGCCCGCCTGGACATGGGGTGAGTCTAGGTGGGCTTTGGCTGGGACTGCGCAACTGTCCCTGTGTTAGGCATGTGGGCTCTAGCCTGGGACGGCCTGCCTGGCCCTGGCTGAATGCAGGTGGGCTCTGGCTGGGAACGCCCGTGTAGCCGGGGATGAGTGGAGGTGGGCTCAAGCCTGGGACTGCCTGCCTAGACAGGGGTGAGTGGAGGTGGGCTCTGGCCTGGGACTGCCCGCCTGGCCCTGTGTGAGTGCAGGTGGCCTTGGCCTGGGACTGCCCGCCTGGCCCCGGTTGGGTGGAGGTGGGCTCTGGCTCAGACTGCCCGCCTGTCCATGGATGAGTGGAGCTGGGCGCTGGCCTGGGACTGCCTGACGGGCCATGGGTAAGTGGAGTTGGGCTATGGCCTGGGACCGCCCGCCTGGCCCGGGGTGAGTGGAGGTGGGCTCTGGCCTGTGACCACCACCCTGGCCCCGGGTGGGTCATGTGGGCTCTGGCCTGGGACGGCCTGTCTGGCCCCGGGTGTGGGGAGGTGGGATCAGGCCTGGGACGGCCCGCCTGGCCATGGGTGAGTGGAGGTGGGCTCTGGCCTGGGACTGCCCTCATTGCCCCGGGTGGGGTGGAGGTCGGCTCTGGTCTGGGATCGCCTGCCTGGACCCTGGTCGGGCATGTGGGCTCTGGTTGGGCCTGCCTGGCCCGGGGTGAGTGGTGGTGGGCTCTGTCCTGGGACTGCCCGCCTGGCCCTGGGTGAATGCAGGTGGGCTCTGGCTGGGACCGCCCGCGTGGCCGGGCGTGAGTGGAGGTGGGCTCAAGCCTGGGATTGCCCGCCTAGACAGGGGTGAGTGGAGGTGGGCTCTGGCCTGGCACTGCCCGCCTTGCCCGGGGTGATTGGCGGTGGGCTCTGGCCTGGGATGGCCAGCATGGCCCCGGGTGGGGTGGAGGTGGGCTCTGGCCTGGACCCGCCTGCCTGGACCCGGGTGGGCATGTGGGTTCTGGCCTGGGCCGGCCTGCCTGGCCCTGGGTGAGTGCAGGTGGCCTTGGCCTGGGCCCGCCCGCCTGGCCCCGGTTGAGTGGAGGTGGGCTCTGGCTTGGGCTGCCCGCCTGTCCATGGGTGAGTGGAGCTTGGCACTGGCCTGGAACTGCCTGCCTGGCAATGGGTGAGTGAAGTTGGGCTATGGCCTAGGACCGCCCGCCTGTCCCCGGGTGGAGTATAGGTGGGCTCTGGACTGGGACGGCCCGCTTGGCCCAGGGTGAGTGCAGGTGGCCTTGGCCTGGGACTGCCCGCCTGGCCCATGGTGAATGTAGGTGGGCACTGGCTGGAACTGCCCGCCTGGCCCCTGGTGGGCATGTGGGCTCTGTCCTGGGACTGCCTGCCTGGCCATGGGTGAGTGAAGTTGGGCTCTGGCCTGGGACCACCAGCCTGGCCTCGAGTGAGTGGAGGTGGGCTCTAGCCTGGGACCGCCTTCCTGGACCCCGGTGGCGCATTTGGGCTCTGGCCTGGGACCGCTAGCCTGGCCCCGGGTTTGGCATATGAGCTCTGGCCTGGGACGGTCCGTCTGGCCCGTTTGAGTGGAGGAGGGCTCTGGCCTGGGACCGCCCGCCTGCCCGGGGTGAGTGGACGTGGGCTCTGTCCTGGGATGGTCCGTATGGCCCCGGGTGGGGTGGAGGTGGGATCTGGCCTGGGACTGCCTCCCTGGACTCGTGTGGGCCATGTGGACTCTCGCCTTGGACCGCCCGTCTGGCCCCGGGTGAGTGGAGGTGGGCTCTGGCCTGGCACCACCTGCCTGGCCTTTGTAGGGTGAGTGGAGGTGGGCTCTGGCCTGGGACCGTCCACGTGGTCGGGGGTGAGTGGATGTAAGGTCTGGCCTCGGTCTGCCCACCTTGACCAGGAGTAGTGGAGGTGGGCTCTGGATGTGACTGCCTGTCTGGACCCGGGCTGGGCATGTGAGCTCTGGCCTGGGACGGCCTGCCTGGCACCGGGGTGAGTGGAGGTGAGCTCTGGCCTGGGACGGCCTGCCTGGCACCGGGGTGAGTGGAGGTGGGCTATGGCTGGGACGGCCCGCCTTGCCGCGGGTTTGGCATGTGGGCTCTTGCTGGAACGGCCCGCCTGGCCCTGGAGTGAGTGGAGGTGGGCATTGGCAGGCAATGGCAGGGACCGCCCTCCTTGCCCTGGGGTGAGTGGAGATGGGCTCCGGCTGGGACCACCCATCTGTCACCGGGGTGAGTGCAGGTGGGCTCTGGCTGGGACCACCCGTTTGTCCCGGGGTGAGTGCAGGTGGGATCTGGCTTGGGACCACCGCCTGGCCCAAGTGAGTGGAGGTGGGCTCTGGCTGGGACCGCCCACCTGTCACTGGGGTGAATGGAGGTGGGCTCTGTCTGGAACCGCCAGCGTGGCCGGGGTTGAGTGGAGGTGGGCTCGGGCTGGGACTGCCCAACTGGCCCCGGGTTAGGCATGTGGGCTCTGGCCTGGGCCGGCCCGCCTGCACCTGGGTGAGTGCAACTGGGATCTGGCTGGGACCGGCCACGTGGCCCTGGGTGAGTGGAGGTGGTCTCTGGTCTGGGACGGCCCGCCTGGCCCAGGATGAGTAGAGGTGGCATTGGCCTGGGACCGCCTGGCTGGACCCGGGTGGGGCATGTGGTCTCTGGCCTGGGACTGCCTACCTGGCCCCGGGTAGTGCATGTGAGCTCTGGCCTGGGACGTCCCGCCGGTCCGGGTGTGAGTGGAGGTGGGCTCTGGCTGGGACTGCCTGCCTGGCCTGGTGTGAGAGTAGGTGGGCTCTGGCTGGGACTGACTGCCGAGCCACAGGATTGGCCTGTGGGCTCTGGCCTGGGACGGCCCGCCAGACCCTGGAGTGAGTGGAGGTGGGCATTGGCAGAGACCGCCCTCCTTGCCCCGGGGTGAGTTGAGGTGGGCTCTGGCATGGGACCACCCGCCTGGCCCCTGGTGGGTCATGTGGGCTCCCGTCTCACCACGTGTGAGTGGAGGTGGGCTCTGGCCTGGGACCGCCTGCCTGGACCCGGGTCGGGCATGCGGGCTCTGGTTGGGCCTGCCTGTCACCGGGTTGAGTGGAGGTGGGCTCTGGCCTGGGACTGCCCAACTGGCCACGGGTGAGTGCAGGTGGGCTCTGGCTGGGACTGCCCATGTGGCCGGTTGTGAGTGGAGGTTGAGCTCTGGCCTGGGACTGCCCGCCTGGTCCTGTAGTGAGTGGAGGTGGGCTCTGGTCTGGGATGGCCCGTCTGGCCCCGTGTGGGGTGGAGGTGGGCTCTGGCCTGGGACAGCCTGCCTGGACCCTCGTGGGGCATGTGGCCCTGGCCTGGGGCTGCCTGCCTGGCACCAGGGTGAGTGGAGGTGGGCTCTGGCCTGGGACTGCCCGCCCGGCCATGGATTAGTGTAGGTGGGCTCTGGCTTGGGACCACAAGCCTGACCTCGAGTGACTGTAGGTGGGCTCTAGCATGGGAGGGCCTGCCTGGACCCTGGTGGGGCATGTGGGCTCTCGCCTCGGACGGCCCGCCTGGCCCAGGATGAGTGGAGGTGGACATGGCCTGGGACTGCCCGCCTGGCCCTGGGTGAGTGGAGGTGGGCACTGGCTGGAACTGCCCGCCTGGCCCCTGGTGGGCATGTGGGCTCTGTCCTGGGACTGCCTGCCTTGCCATGGGTGAGGGGAGTTGGGATCTGGCCTGGGACCACCAGCCTGGCCCCGAGTGAGTGGAGGTGGGCTCTAGCCTGGACTGCCTTCTTGGACCCCGGTGGGCATTTGGGCTCTGGCCTGGGACCGCTAGCCTGGCCCCGGGTTTGGCATATGGGCTCTGGCCTGGGACGGACCGCCTGTCCCCAGGTGAGTGGTGTTGGGCTGTGGCCTGGGACCACCAGCCTGGCCCGGGGTGAGTGGATGTGGGCTCTGGCTGGGACCACCCGCATGGCCTGGGTGGGGTAAAGGTGGTCTCTGGCCTGGGACTGCCTCCCTGGACTCGGGTGGGCCATGTGTGCTCTCGCCTGAGACGGCCCGTCTCGCCCCGGTTGAGTGGAGGTGGGCTCTGGCCTGGGACTTCCTGCCTGGAACCGGGTGGCGCATGTGGGCTCTCGCCTTGGACCGCCCGTCTGGCCCCGGGTGAGTGGAGGTGGGCTCTGGCCTGGCACCACCTGCCTGGCCTGGGTGTGGTGAGTGGAGGTTGGCTCTGGCCTGGGACCGTCCGCGTGGTCGGGGGTTATTGGAGGTAAGCTCTGGCCTGGGACTGCCCACCTTGACCCGGGGTAGTGGAGGTGGGCTCTGGATATGACTGCCTGCCTGGACCGGGCTGGGCATGTGAGCTCTGGCCTGGGACGGCCTGCCTGGCACCGGGGTGAGTGGAGGTGGGCTATGGCCTGGGATGGCCCGCCAGACCCTGGGTGAGTGGAGGTGGGCATTGGCAGGGACCGCCCTCCTTGCCCCGGGGTGAGTGGAGGTGGGCTCTGGCCTGGGACCGCCTGCCTGGACCCAGTTCGGGCATGTGGGCTCTGCCTGGGACGGTGCGCCTGGCCCGAGGTGAGTGGAGATGGGCTCTGGCCTGGGACGGCCTGCCTGGACCCAGGGTGAGTGGAGGTGGGCTCTGGCTGGGACTGCCCGACTGGCCCCGGGTTAGGCATGTGATCTCTGGAATGGGACAGCCTGCCTGGCCCTGGGTGAGTGCAGGTGGGCTCTGGGTGGGACCGCCCGCGTGGCCGGGGGTGAGTGGATGTGGGCTCTGGCCTTGGCTTACCCGCCTAGATCTGGGTGAGTGGAGGTGGGCTCTGGCTGGGACCGCCCGCGTGGCCGGGCATGAGTGGAGGTGGGCTCAAGCCTGGGACCGCCTGCGTGGACCGGGGTGGGGCATGTGGGCTCTGGCCTGGGCCAGCCCGCCTCGCCCTGGGTGAGTAGAGGTGGCCTTATCCTGGGACCGACCGCCTGGCCCCGATTGAGTGGAGGTGGGCTCTGACTCAGACTGCCCGCCAGTCCATGAATGAGTGGAGCTGGGCTCAGGCCTGGGACTGCCTGACTGGCCATGGGTAAGTGGAGTTGGGCTATGTCCTGGGACCGCCCGCCTGGCCCGGGGTGAGTGGAGTGGGCTCTGGCCTGTGACCACCACCCTGGCCCCAGGTGGGTCATGTGGGCTCTTGCCTGGGACGGCTCGTCTGGCCCCGGGTGTGTGGAGGTGGGATCAGGCCTGGGACGGCCCGCCTGGCCCGGGGTGAGTGGAGGTGGGCTCTGACCTGGGACGGCCCTCATGGCCCCGGGTGGGGTAGAGGTCGGCTCTGGCCTGGGACCGCCTGCCTGGACCTGGTTCGGGCATGTGGGCTCTGGTTGGGCCTGCCTGGCCCGGGGTGAGTGGTGGTGGGTTCTGTCCTGGGACTGCCCCCCTGGCCCCGGGTGAGTGGAGGTGGGCTCTGGCTGGGACTGCCCGCCTGGCACCGGGATTGGCATATGGGCTCTGGCCTGGGTCGGACCTCCCGGCCCGGGATGAGTGGAGGTGGGCTCTGGCCTGGGACGTACCTCCAGGCCCCGGGTGAGTGTAGGTGGTCTCTGGCGTGGGACCGCCCGTTTGGCCCCGGGTGAGTGGAGGTGGCTCTGGCCTGGGACGGCCTGCCTGGCCGGGGGTGAGTGGAGGTGGGCTCTGGCTGGGACTGTCCACCTGTCTCCGTGGTGAGTGGAGGTGGGCTCTGGCCTGGGACGGCCTGCCTGGCCCCGAGTGTGGCAGTTGGGGTTTGGCCTCGGGCTGCCTGCCTTGCCCCTGGTGAGTAGAGCTGGGCTCTGGCTGGGTCCGCCCGCCTGGACCCGGGGTGAGTGGAGGTGGGCTCTGGCTGGGACTGCCCAACTGGCCCCGTATTAGGCATGTGGGTTCTGGCCTGGGACTGCCCGCCTGGCCCTGGCTGAATGCAGGTGGGCTCTGGCTGGGACCGCCCGCGTGGCCGGGCGTGAGTGGAGGTGGGCTCAAGCCTGGGACTGCCCGCCTAGACAGGGGTGAGTGGAGGTGGGCTCTGGCCTGGGACTGCCCGCCTGGCCCGGGGTGATTGGAGGTGGGCTCTGGACTGGGACGGCCCGCCTGGCCCAGGGTGAGTGGAGGTGGCCTTGGCCTGGGACTGCCCGCCTGGCCCTGGGTGAGTGGAGGTGGGCACTGGCTGGAACTGCCCGCCTGGCCCCTGGTGGGCATGTGGGCTCTGTCCTGGTACTGCCCACCTGGCCGGGGGTGAGTGGAGGTAGGCTCTGGCCTGGGACCACCAGCCTGGCCCCAGGGTGAGTGGAGGTGGGTTCTGGCCTGGGACGGCCTGCCTGGACCCGGTCGGGCATGTGGGCTCTGCCTGGGACGGCCTGCCTGGACCCAGGGTGAGTGGAGGTGGGCTCTGGATGGGACTGCCCAACTGGCCCCGGGTTAGGCATGTGGTCTCTGGCCTGGGACTGCCCGCCTGGCCCTGGGTGAGTGCAGGTGGGCTCTGGCTGGGACTGCCCGCGTGGCCCGGCGTGAGTGGAGGTGGGCTTTGGCCTTGACCTGCCCGCCTAGACCGGGGTGAGTAGAGGTGGGCTCTGGCCCATATGGCCCCTGTTGGGGTGGAGGTGGGCTCTGGCCTTGGACCGCCTGCCTGGACCCGGGCGGGGCATTTGGGCTCTGGCCTGAGACGTCCCGCCTGGCCCAGGGTGATTGGAGGTGGCCTTGGCCTGGGACCTCCCGCCTGCCCCCGGGTAGTGGAGGTGGGCTCTGGCTGGGACTGCCCACCTGGCCCCTGGTGAGTTGAGGAGGGCTCTGGTTGGGACTGCCCGCCTGGACCCGGGGTGAGTGGAGGTGGGCTCTGGCCTTGGACTGCCCAGCTGGCCCTGGGTGAGTGCAGGTGGGCTCTGGCTGTGACTGCCTGCCTGGACCCGGGTGCGTCATGTGCTCTCTGGCCTGGGACTGCCACCTAGCCCCGGGTTGGGCATGTGAGCTCTGGCCTGGGACTCCCCGCCAGGCCATGGATTAGTGTAGGTGGGCTCTGGCTTGGGACCACCAGGCTGGGCTCGAGTGAGTGTAGGTGGGCTCTTGCCTGGGACGGCCTGCCTGGACACGGGTGGGGCATGTGGGCTCTGGCTTGGGACGGCCCTCCTGGCACCGGAGTAAGTGGAGGTGGGCTCTGGACTGGGACGGCCTGAGTGGCTGAGGTGAGTGGAGGTGGGCTCTGGCTGGGACCACCCGTTTGGCCCGGGGTGAGTGGAGTTGTGCTCTAGCCTGGGACCGTCCGCCTGGACCCTGGTGGGGAATGTGGGCTCTGGCCTGAGACCGCCCACCGGACCCCGGGTTTGTCATATGGGCTCTGGCCTGGGACGGCCTGCCTGGCCTGGGTGGGGTAAAGGTGGGCTCTGGGCTGGGACCGCCCGCCTGTCCCCGGGTGGAGTATAGGTGGGCTCTGGCCTGGGACGGCCCGCCTGGCCTAGGGTGAGTGGAGGTGGCCTTGGCCTGGGACTGCCCGCCTGGCCCCTGGTGAGTGGAGGTGGGCTTTGGCTGGGACTTCCTGCCTGGCCCAGGGTGAGTGGAGTTGGGCTCAAGCCTGGGAGTGCCCGACTAGACAGGAGTGATTGGAGGTGGGCTCTGGCCTGGGACCGCTCGCCTGGCCCGGGGTGAGTGGAGGTGGGCTCTGTCCTGGGATGGCCCGTATGGCCCCGGGTGGGGTAGAGGTGTGCTCTGGCCTGGGACCGCCCGCCTGTCCCCGGGTGGGGCATGTGGGCTCTGTCCTGGGACTGCTCGCCTGGCCATGGGTGAGTGGAGTTGGGCTCTGGCCTGGGACCACCATCCTTGCCCCGAGTGAGTGGAGGTGGTTCTAGACTGGACCATCTTCCTGGACCCTGGTGGGGAATTTGGGCTCTGGCCTGTAACCGCTAGCCTGGCCCCGGGTTTGGCATATGGGCTCTGACCTGGGACGGTCCGTCTGGCCCGTTTGAGTGGAGGAGGGCTCTGGCCTGGGATCTGCCCACCTTGACCCGGGGTAGTGGACGTGGGCTCTGTCCTGGGATGGTCCGTATGGCCCCGGGTGGGGTGGAGGTGTGCTCTGGCTTGGGACTGCCTGCCTGGAACCGGGTGGGGCATGTGGGCTCTCGCCTTGGACCGCCCGTCTGGCCCCGGGTGAGTGGAGGTGGGCTCTGGCCTGGCACCACCTGCCTGGCCTGGGTGTGGTGAGTGGAGGTTGGCTCTGGCCTGGGCCGGTCCGCCTGTCACCCTGGGTGAGTGGAGGTGGGCTCTGGCCTGGGACCGTCCACGTGGTCGGGGGTGAGTGGAGGTAAGCTCTGGCCTGGGTCTGCCCACCTTGACCCGGGGTAGTGGAGGTGGGCTCTGGATGTGACTGCCTGTCTGGACCCGGGCTGGGCATGTGAGCTCTGGCCTGGGACGGCCTGCCTGGCACCGGGGTGAGTGGAGGTGGGCTCTGGCCTGGGATGGCCCGCCAGACCCTGGGTGAGTGGAGGTGTGCTATGACTGGGACTGCCCGCCTTGCCCCGGGTTTGGCATGTGGGCTCTTGCTGGAACGGCCCGCCTGGCCCTAGAGTGAGTGTAGGTGGGAATTGGCAGGGACCGCCCTCCTTGCCCCAGGGTGATTGGATGTGGCTCTGGCCTTGGCCTGCCCGCCTAGACCGGGGTGAGTGGAGGTGGGCTCTGGCCTGGGACGGCCCATATGGCCCCTGTTGTGGTGGAGGTGGGCTCTGGCCTGGGACCGCCTGCCTGGACCCGGGCGGGGCATTTGGGCTCTGGCCTGAGACGTCCCGCCTGGCCCAGGGTGAGTGGAGGTGGCCTTGGCCTGGGACCGCCCGCCTGCCCCCTGGTAGTGGAGGTGGGCTCTGGCTGGGACTGCCCACCTGGCCCCTGGTGAGTTGAGGAGGGCTCTGGCTGGGACTGCCCGCCTGGCCAGGGGTTTGGCATATGGGCTAGGCCTGGGACGGACCTCCTGGCCCCGGGTGATTGGAGGTGGGCTATGGCCTGTGACGGTCCGACTCTTCCGGGGTGAGTGGAGGTGGGCTCTGGCCTGCGACCGCCCGCCTGGCCCGGGATGAGTGTAGGTGGGCTCTGGCCTGGGACGGACCTCCTGGCCCCGGGGTGAGTGGAGGTGGGCTCTAGCCTGGGCCGGCTCGCCTGGCCCGTGGTGAGTGGAGGTGGACTCTGGCTGGGACCACCCGCCTGGCCTGGGTGAGTGAAGGTGGGCTCTGGCTGGTACTTCCTGCCTGGCCGGGTTTGACATATGGACTCTGGTCTGGGACGGACCGCCTGGCCGGGTTTGAGTGGAGTAGGCTATGGTTGGGACCGCCCGCCTGGCCCTGGGTGAGAGGAGGTGGGCTCTGGCTGGGTCAGTCCGCCTGTCCTGGGTGGGGTGGACATGGGCTCTGGCCTGGGATGGCTTGCCTGGCCATGGGTGAGTGGAGGTGGGCTCAGGCCTGGGACGGCCCGTCCGGCCCCAGGTGTGTGGAGGTGGGCTCTAGCCTGGCACCACCCGCCTGGTCCGGTTTTGGTGAGTGGAGGTGGGCTCTGGCCTGGGACAGCCCGCCCGGCCCGGATAGGGTGGAGGTGGGCGCTGGCTGGGACCGCCTGCCTGTCACCGGGTTGAGTGGAAGTGTGCTCTGGCCTCGGACTGCCGACCTTGACCCTGGGTGAGTGAAGGTGGGCTCTGGTTGGAACTGCCCGCCTTGCCCCTGGTTTAGAATGTGGGCTCTGGCCTGGGACTGCCCGCCTGGCCCCGGGTGAGTGGAGGTGGGCTCTGGCCTAGGACTGCCCGCCTGGCCTGGGGTGAGTGGAGGTAGGCTCAGGCCTGGGACGGCCCGCATGGCCCCGGGTGGGGTGCAGGTGGGCTCTGGCCTGGGACAGCCTGCCTGGCACCGGGGTGAGTGGATGTGGGTCTGACCTGGGACTGCCCTCCTGGCACTGGATGAGAGGAGGTGGGCTCTGGCTGGGACTGCCCGCCTGGCCCCGAGTTTGGCATATGGGCTCTGGCCTGGGAAGGACCTCCTGGCCCCGGGTGAATGGAGGTGGGCTCTGGCCTTGGACGGCCCGCCTGGCCCCGGGTGAGTGGAGGTTGGCTCTGGCTGGGACTGCCCACCTGTTACCGGGGTGAGTGGAGGTGGGCTATGGCCTGTGATGGCCCGCCTGGCCCAGGGTGAGTGGAGTTGGGCTTTGGCCTGAGACGGCCTCAATGGCCCCGGTTGTGGCAGTTGGGGATTGGTCTCGGACTCCCCGCCTTGCCCCTGGTGAGTGGAGATGGACTCTGGCCTGGGAGCGCCCACCTGGACCCGGGGTGAGTGGAGGTGGGCTCTGGCCTGGGACTGCCCGCCGGGCCATGGATTAGTGTAGGTGGGCTCTGGCTTGGGACCATCAGGCTGGCCTCGAGTGAGTGTAGGTGGGCTCTAGCCTGGGACGGCCTGCCTGGACCCTGGTGGGGCATGTGGGCTCTGGCTTGGGACGGTCCGTCTGGCACCGGAGTAAGTGGAGGTGGGCTCTAGACTGGGACGGCCTGTCTGGCTGAGGTGAGTGGAGGTGGGCTCTGGCTGGGACCACCCGTTTCGCCTGGGGTGAGTGGAGGTGGGCTCTAGCCTGGGAAGGCCCGCCTGGACCCTGGTGGGACATGTGGGCTCTGGCCTGAGACCGCCCACCGGGCCCCGGGTTTGTCATATGGGCTCTGGCCTGGGACGGCCTGTCTGGCCTGGGTGGGGTAAAGGTGGGCTCTGGGCTGGGACCGCCCGCCTGTCCCCGGGTGGAGTATAGGTGGGCTCTGGCCTGGGACGGCCCGCTTGGCCTAGGGTGAGTGGAGGTGGCCTTGGCCTGGGACTGCCCGCCTGGCCCATGGTGAGTGTAGGTGGGCACTGGCTGGAACTGCCCGCCTGGCCCCTGGTGGGCATGTGGGCTCTGTCTTGGGACTGCCCGCATGGCCATGGGTGAGTGGAGGTGGGCTCTGGCCTGGGACCACCACCCTTGCCCCGAGTGAGTGGAGGTGGGTTCTAGCCTGGACTACCTTACTGGACCCCGGTGGCGCATTTGGCCTCTGGCCTGGGACCGCTAGCCTGGCCCCGGGTTTGGCATATGGGCTCTGACCTGGGACGGTCCGTCTGGCCCGTTTGAGTGGAGGAGGGCTCTGGCCTGGGACCGCCCGCCTGGCCCGGGGTGAGTAGACGGCTCTGTCCTGGGCTGGCCCGTATGGCCTCGGGTGGGGTGGAGGTGTGCTCGAGCCTGGGACTGACTGCCTGGAAACGGGTGGGGCATGTGGGCTCTCGCCTTGGACCGCCCGTCTGGCCCCGGGTGAGTGGAGGTGGGCTCTGGCCTGGCACCACCTGCCTGGCCTGGGTGTGGTGAGTGGAGGTTGGCTCTGGCCTGGGACCGTCCGCGTGGTCGGGGGTGAGTGGAGGTAAGCTCTGTTTGGGACTGCCCACCTTGACCCGGGGTAGTGGAGGTGGGCTCTGGATATGACTGCCTGCCTGGACCGGGCTGGGCATGTGAGCTCTGGCCTGGGACGGCCTGCCTGGCACCGGGGTGAGTGGAGGTGGGCTATGGCCTGGGATGGCCCGCCAGACCCTGGGTGAGTGGAGGTGGGCATTGGCAGGGACCGCCCTCCTTGCCCCGGGGTGAGTGGAGGTGGGCTCTGGCCTGGGACCGCCTGCCTGGACCCAGTTCGGGCATGTGGGCTCTGCCTGGGACGGCGCGCCTGGCCCGAGGTGAGTGGAGATGGGCTCTGGCCTGGGACGGCCTGCCTGGACCCAGGGTGAGTGGAGGTGGGCTCTGGCTGGGACTGCCTGACTGGCCCCGGGTTAGGCATGTGATCTCTGGAATGGGACAGCCTGCCTGGCCCTGGGTCAGTGCAGGTGGGCTCTGGGTGGGACCGCCCGCGTAGCCGGGGGTGAGTGGATGTGGGCTCTGGCCTTGGCTTACCCGCCTAGATCTGGGTGAGTGGAGGTGGGCTCTGGCTGGGACCGCCCGCGTGGCCGGGCGTGAGTGGAGGTGGGCTCAAGCCTGGGACTGCCCGCCTAGACAGGGGTGAGTGGAGGTGGGCTCTGGCCTGGGACTGCCCGCCTGGCCCGGGGTGATTGGAGGTGGGCTCTGGCCTGGGACGGCCCTCCTGGCCCAGGGTGAGTGGAGGTGGCCTTGGCCTGGGACTGCCCGCCTGGCCCTGGGTGAGTGGAGGTGGGCACTGGCTGGAACTGCCCGCCTGGCCCCTGGTGGGCATGTGGGCTCTGTCCTGGTACTGCCCACCTGGCCATGGGTGAGTGGAGTTGGGCTCTGGCCTGGGACCACCAGCCTGGCCCCAGGGTGAGTGGAGGTGGGTTCTGGCCTGGGACGGCCTGCCTGGACCCGGTCGGGCATGTGGGCTCTGCCTGGGACGGCCTGCCTGGACCCAGGGGTGAGTGGAGGTGGGCTCTGGCTGGGACTGCCCAACTGGCCCCGGGTTAGGCATGTGGTCTCTGGCCTGGGACTGCCCGCCTGGCCGGGGGTGAGTGGAGGTGGGCTTTGGCCTTGACCTGCCCGCCTAGACCGGGGTGAGTAGAGGTGGGCTCTGGCCCATATGGCCCCTGTTGGGGTGGAGGTGGGCTCTGGCCTGGGACCGCCTGCCTGGACCCGGGCGGGGCATTTGGGCTCTGGCCTGAGACGTCCCGCCTGGCCCAGGGTGATTGGAGGTGGCCTTGGCCTGGGACCTCCCGCCTGCCCCCGGGTAGTGGAGGTGGGCTCTGGCTGGGACTGCCCACCTGGCCCCTGGTGAGTTGAGGAGGGCTCTGGTTGGGACTGCCCGCCTGGACCCGGGGTGAGTGGAGGTGGGCTCTGGCCTTGGACTGCCCAGCTGGCCCTGGGTGAGTGCAGGTGGGCTCTGGCTGTGACTGCCTGCCTGGACCCGGGTGCGTCATGTGCTCTCTGGCCTGGGACTGCCACCTAGCCCCGGGTTGGGCATGTGAGCTCTGGCCTGGGACTCCCCGCCAGGCCATGGATTAGTGTAGGTGGGCTCTGGCTTGGGACCACCAGGCTGGGCTCGAGTGAGTGTAGGTGGGCTCTTGCCTGGGACGGCCTGCCTGGACACGGGTGGGGCATGTGGGCTCTGGCTTGGGACGGCCCTCCTGGCACCGGAGTAAGTGGAGGTGGGCTCTGGACTGGGACGGCCTGAGTGGCTGACGTGAGTGGAGGTGGGCTCTGGCTGGGACCACCCGTTTGGCCCGGGGTGAGTGGAGTTGTGCTCTAGCCTGGGACCGTCCGCCTGGACCCTGGTGGGGAATGTGGGCTCTGGCCTGAGACCGCCCACCGGGCCCCGGGTTTGTCATATGGGCTCTGGCCTGGGACGGCCTGCCTGGCCTGGGTGGGGTAAGGTGGGCTCTGGGCTGGGACCGCCCGCCTGTCCCCGGGTGGAGTATAGGTGGGCTCTGGCCTGGGACGGCCCGCCTGGCCTAGGGTGAGTGGAGGTGGGCTCTGGACTGGGACGGCCCGCCTGGCCCCTGGTGAGTGGAGGTGGGCTTTGGCTGGGACTTCCTGCCTGGCCCAGGGTGAGTGGAGTTGGGCTCAAGCCTGGGAGTGCCCGACTAGACAGGAGTGATTGGAGGTGGGCTCTGGCCTGGGACCGCTCGCCTGGCCCGGGGTGAGTGGAGGTGGGCTCTGTCCTGGGATGGCCCGTATGGCCACGGGTGGGGTAGAGGTGTGCTCTGGCCTGGGACCGCCCGCCTGTCCCCGGGTGGGGCATGTGGGCTCTGTCCTGGGAGTGCTCGCCTGGCCATGGGTGAGTGGAGTTGGGCTCTGGCCTGGGACCACCATCCTTGCCCCGAGTGAGTGGAGGTGGTTCTAGACTGGACCATCTTCCTGGACCCTGGTGGGGAATTTGGGCTCTGGCCTGTAACCGCTAGCCTGGCCCCGGGTTTGGCATATGGGCTCTGACCTGGGACGGTCCGTCTGGCCCGTTTGAGTGGAGGAGGGCTCTGGCCTGGGATCTGCCCACCTTGACCCGGGGTAGTGGACGTGGGCTCTGTCCTGGGATGGTCCGTATGGCCCCGGGTGGGGTGGAGGTGTGCTCTGGCTTGGGACTGCCTGCCTGGAACCGGGTGGGGCATGTGGGCTCTCGCCTTGGACCGCCCGTCTGGCCCCGGGTGAGTGGAGGTGGGCTCTGGCCTGGCACCACCTGCCTGGCCTGGGTGTGGTGAGTGGAGGTTGGCTCTGGCCTGGGCCGGTCCGCCTGTCACCCTGGGTGAGTGGAGGTGGGCTCTGGCCTGGGACCGTCCACGTGGTCGGGGGTGAGTGGAGGTAAGCTCTGGCCTGGGTCTGCCCACCTTGACCCGGGGTAGTGGAGGTGGGCTCTGGATGTGACTGCCTGTCTGGACCCGGGCTGGGCATGTGAGCTCTGGCCTGGGACGGCCTGCCTGGCACCGGGGTGAGTGGAGGTGGGCTCTGGCCTGGGATGGCCCGCCAGACCCTGGGTGAGTGGAGGTGTGCTATGACTGGGACTGCCCGCCTTGCCCCGGGTTTGGCATGTGGGCTCTTGCTGGAACGGCCCGCCTGGCCCTAGAGTGAGTGTAGGTGGGAATTGGCAGGGACCGCCCTCCTTGCCCCAGGGTGATTGGATGTGGGCTCTGGCCTTGGCCTGCCCGCCTAGACCGGGGTGAGTGGAGGTGGGCTCTGGCCTGGGACGGCCCATATGGCCCCTGTTGTGGTGGAGGTGGGCTCTGGCCTGGGACCGCCTGCCTGGACCTGGGCGGGGCATTTGGGCTCTGGCCTGAGATGTCCCGCCTGGCCCAGGGTGAGTGGAGGTGGCCTTGGCCTGGGACCGCCCGCCTGACCCCTGGTAGTGGAGGTGGGCTCTGGCTGGGACTGCCCACCTGGCCCCTGGTGAGTTGAGGAGGGCTCTGGCTGGGACTGCCCGCCTGGCCAGGGGTTTGGCATATGGGCTAGGCCTGGGACGGACCTCCTGGCCCCGGGTGATTGGAGGTGGGCTATGGCCTGTGACGGTCCGACTCTTCCGGGGTGAGTGGAGGTGGGCTCTGGCCTGCGACCGCCCGCCTGGCCCGGGATGAGTGTAGGTGGGCTCTGGCCTGGGACGGACCTCCTGGCCCCGGGGTGAGTGGAGGTGGGCTCTAGCCTGGGCCGGCTCGCCTGGCCCGTGGTGAGTGGAGGTGGACTCTGGCTGGGATCACCACCTGGCCCGAGTGAGTGGAGGTGGGCTCTGGCTGGGACCGCCCACATGTCACCGGGGTGAGTGGAGGTGGGCTCTGGCTGGACCACCGTTTGGCCCGTTGTGAGTGCAGGTGGGCTCTGGCTTGGGACCACCGCCTGGCCCGAGTGAGTGGAGGTGGGCTTTGGCTGGGACCGCCAGCGTGGCTGGGGGTGAGAGGAGGTTGGCTCTTTCCTGGGATGGCCCACCTGGCCGGGGGTGAGTGGAGGTGGGCTCTGGCTGGGACCACCCGCCTGGCCTGGTGTGAGAGGAGGTGGGCTCTGGCAGGGACTGCCCGCCGAGCCCCAGGATTGGCATGTGGTCTCTGGGCTGGGACTGCCCGCCTGGACCCAGGGTGAGTGGAGGTGGGCTCTGGCTGGGACTGCCCGACTGGCCCCGGGTTAGGCATGTGGTCTCTGGCCTGGGACTGCCCGCCTGGCCCTGGGTGAGTGCAGGTGGGCTCTGGCTGGGACCGCCCAGGTGGCCCGGCGTGAGTGGAGGTGGGCTTTGGCCTTGACCTGCCCGCCTAGACCGGGGTGAGTGGAGGTGGGCTCTGGCCTGGGACGGCCCATATGGCCCCTGTTGGGGTGGAGGTGGGCTCTGGCCTGGGACCGCCTGCCTGGACCCGGGCGGGGCATTTGGGCTCTGGCCTGAGATGTCCCGCCTGGCCCAGGGTGAGTGGAGGTGTCCTTGGCCTGGGACCGCCCGCCTGCCCCCGGGTAGTGGAGGTGGGCTCTGGCTGGGACTGCCCACCTGGCCCCTGGTGAGTTGAGGAGGGCTCTGGCTGGGACTGCCCGCCTGGTCCCGGGGTGAGTGGAGGTGGGCTCTGGCCTTGGACTGCCCAACAGGCCCTGGGTGAGTGCAGGTGGGCTCTGGCTGTGACTGCCTGCCTGGACCTGGGTGCGTCATGTGCGCTCTGGCCTGGGACTGCCACCTAGCCCCGGGTTGGGCATGTGAGCTCTCGCCTGGGACGTCCCGCCTCGCCTGGGCTGAGTGGAGCTGGGGTCTGGCTGGTACTTCCTGCCTGGCCGGGTTTGACATATGGACTCTGGTCTGGGACGGACCGCCTGGCCGGGTTTGAGTGGAGTAGGCTATGGTTGGGACCGCCCGCCTGGCCCTGGGTGAGAGGAGGTGGGCTCTGGCTGGGTCAGTCCGCCTGTCCTGGGTGGGGTGGACATGGGCTCTGGCCTGGGACGGCTTGCCTGGCCATGGGTGAGTGGAGGTGGGCTCTGGCCTGGGACCACCTTCCTGGCCATAGGTTAGTGTTGGTGGGCTCTGGCTGGGACCGCCCGCCTGGCCTGGGTGGGGTAAAGGTGGTCTCTGGCCTGGGACCGCCTGCCTGACCATGGAGTGGATGGAGGTGGGCTTTGGTGGGACCGCCCTCCTTGCCCCGGGTGGGGTGGTGCATGTGGGCTCTGGCCTGGGACCGCCTACCTCACCTGGAGTGAGTGGAGGTGGACTATGGCTGGGACTGCCCCCCTTGCCCCGGGTTTGGCATGTGGGCTCTGGCTGGAACGGCACGGCTGGCCCTGGAGTGAGTGGAGGTGGGCATTGGCAGGGACCGCCCTCCTTGCCCCGGAGTGAGTGGAGGTGGGCTCTGGCCTGGGACCGCCTGCCTGGACCCGGGTGGGGCATGTGGGCTCTGCCTGGGACGTCCTGTCTGGCTGAGGTGAGTCTAGGTGGGCTCTGGCTGGGACCACCCGTTTGGCCCCGGTTGAGTGGAGGTGGGCTCTAGCCTGGGACCGCCCGCCTGGACCCTGTTGGGACATGTGGGCTCTGGCCTGAGACCGCTAGCCTGGCCCCGGGTTTGTCATATGGGCTCTGGCCTGGGACTGCCTGCCTGGCCTGGGTGGGGTAAAGGTGGGCTCTGGGCTGGGACCGCCCGCCTGTCCCCAGGTGGAGTATAGGTGGGCTCTGGCCTGGGACTGCCCGCCTGGCCCTGGGTGAGTGTAGGTGTGCACTGGCTGGAACTGCCCGCCTGGCCCCTGGTGGGCATGTGGGCTCTGTCCTGGGACTGCCTGCCTGGCCATGGGTGAGTGGAGTTGGGCTCTGGCCTGGGACCACCAGCCTGGCCCCGAGTGAGTGGAGGTGGGCTCTAGCCTGGACCGCCTTCCTGGACCCCGGTGGGGCATTTGGGCTCTGGCCTGTAACCGCTAGCCTGGCCCCGGGTTTGGCATATGGGCTCTGACTTGGGACGGTCCGTCTGTCCCGTTTTAGTGGAAGAGGGCTCTGGCCTGTGACCGCCCGCCTGGCCCGGGGTGAGTGGACGTAGGCTCTGTCCTGGGATGGCCCATATGGCCCCTGTTGGGGTGGAGGTGTGCTCTGGATGGGACTGCCTCTCTGGACTCGGGTGGGCCATGTGTGCTCTTGCCTGAGACGGCCCATCTGGACCCAGTTAAGTGGAGGTGGGCTCTGGCCTGGGACCGCCCGCCTGCCCCCTGGTAGTGGAGGTGGGCTCTGGCTGGGACTGCCCACCTGGCCCCTGGTGAGTTGAGGAGGGCTCTGGCTGGGACTGCCCGCCTGGCCAGTTGTTTGGCATATGGGCTCTGTCCTGGGACGGACCTCCTGGCCCCGGGTGAGGGGAGGTGGGCTATGGCTTGTGACGGCCCGCCTCTCCTGGGGTTAGTGGAGGTGGGCTCTGGCCTGGGATGGCCCATATGGCCCCTGTTGGGGTGGAGGTGGGCTCTGGCCTGGGACCGCCTGCCTGGACCCGGGCGGGGCATTTGGGCTCTGGCCTGAGACGTCCCGCCTGGCCCAGGGTGAGTGGAGGTGGCCTTGGCCTGGGACCGCCCGCCTGCCCCCTGGTAGTGGAGGTGGGCTCTGGCTGGGACTGCCCACCTGGCCCCTGGTGAGTTGAGGAGGGCTCTGGCTGGGACTGCCCGCCTGGCCAGTTGTTTGGCATATGGGCTCTGTCCTGGGACGGACCTCCTGGCCCCGGGTGAGGGGAGGTGGGCTATGGCTTGTGACGGCCCGCCTCTCCTGGGGTTAGTGGAGGTGGGCTCTGGCCTGGGATGGCCCATATGGCCCCTGTTGGGGTGGAGGTGGGCTCTGGCCTGGGACCGCCTGCCTGGAACCGGTTGGGGCATGTGGGCTCTCGCCTTGGACCGCCCGTCTGGCCCCGGGTGAGTGGAGGTGGGCTCTGGCCTGGCACCACCTGCCTGGCCTGGGTTTGGTGAGTGGAGGTTGGCTCTGGCCTGGGACCGTCTGCCTGTCACCCTGGGTGAGTGGAGGTGGGCTCTGGCCTGGGACCATCCTCATGGTCCGGGGTGAGTGGAGGTAAGCTCTGGCCTGAGTCTGCCCACCTTGACCAGGAGTAGTGGAGGTGGGCTCTGGATGTGACTGCCTGTCTGGACCCGGGTTGGGCATGTGAGCTCTGGCCTGGGACGGCCTGCCTGGCACCGGGGTGAGTGGAGGTGGGCTCTGGCCTGGGATGGCCCGCCAGACCCTGGGTGAGTGGAGGTGTGCTATGACTGGGACTGCCCGCCTTGCCCCGGGTTTCGCATGTGGGCTCATGCTAGAACGGCCCACCTGGCCCTGGAGTGAGTGGAGGTGGGCATTGGCAGGGACCGCCCTCCTTGCCCCAGGGTGTGTGGAGGTGGGCTCTGGCCTGGGACGGCCCGCATGGCCCCGGGTGAGTGGAAGTTGGCTCTGGCCTGGGACCGCTTGCCTGGACCTGGGTGAGTGCAGGTGGGCTCTGGCTGGGACCGCCCGCGTGGCCGGGGGTGAGTGGTTGTGGGCTCTGGCCTTGGCCTGCCCGCCTAGACCGGTGTGAGTGGAGGTAGGCTCTGGCCTGGGACGGCCCATATGTCCCCTGTTGGGGTGGAGGAGGGCTCTGGCCTGGGAACGCCTGCCTGGACCTGGGAGGGGCATTTGGGCTCTGGCCTGAGACGTCCCGCCTGGCCCAGGGTGATTGGAGGTGGACTCTGGCTGGGATCACCACCTGGCCTGAGTGAGTGGAGGTGGGCACCGGCTGGGACCGCCCACCTGTCACCGGGTGAGTGGAGGTGGGCTCTGGCTGGGACCACCTGTTTGGCCCGCGGTGAGTGCAGGTGGGCTCTGGCTTGGGACCACCGCCTGGCCCGAGTGAGTGGAGTTGGGCTCTGGCTGGGACCGCCCACCTGTCACTGGGGTGAGTGGAGGTGGGCTCTGGCTGGGACCGCCAATGTGGCTGGCGGTGAGAGGAGGTTGGCTCTGGCCTGGGACTGCCCGCCGGGCCCGGGGTGAGTGGAGGTGGGCTCTGGCTGGGACCACCCGCCTGGCCTGGTGTGAGAGGAGGTGGGCTCTGGCTGGGACTGCCCGCCGAGCCCGGGGATTGGCATGTGGGCTCTGGCTGGGACGGCCCGCCAGACCCTGGAGTGAGTGGAGGTGGGCATTGGCAGGGACTGCCCTCCTTGCCCCGGGGTGTGTGGAGGTGGGCTCTGGCCTGGGACGGCCCTCATGGCCCCGGGTGGGGTGGAGGTGGGCTCTGGCCTGGGACCGCCTGCCTGGACCCGGGTCGGGCATGTGGGCTCTGGTTGGGCCTGCCTGGCCCGGGGTGAGTGGAGATGGGCTCTGGCCTGGGACGTCCTGCCTGGACCCAGGGTGAGTGGAGGTGGGCTCTGGCTGGGACTGCCCGACTGGCCCCGGGTTAGGCATGTGGTCTCTGGCCTGGGACTGCCCGCCTGGCCCTGGGTGAGTGCAGGTGGGCTCTGGCTGGGACCGCCCAGGTGGCCCCGGGTGAGTGGAGGTGGGCTCTGGCCTTGGCCTGCCCGCCTAGACCGGGGTGAGTGGAGGTGGGCTCTGGCCTGGGATGGCCCATATGGCCCCTGTTGGGGTGGAGGTGGGCTCTGGCCTGGGACCGCCTGCCTGGACCCGGGCGGGGCATTTGGGCTCTGGCCTGAGACGTCCCGCCTGGCCCAGGGTGAGTGGAGGTGGCCTTGGCCTGGGACCGCCCACCTGCCCCCTGGTAGTGGAGGTGGGCTCTGGCTGGGACTGCCCACCGGGCCCCTGGTGAGTTGAGGAGGGCTCTGGCTGGGACTGCCCACCTGGCCAGTTGTTTGGCATATGGGCTCTGTCCTGGGACGGACCTCCTGGCCCCGGGTGAGGGGAGGTGGGCTATGGCTTGTGACGGCCCGCCTCTCCTGGGGTTAGTGGAGGTGGGCTCTGGCCTGGGATGGCCCATATGGCCCCTGTTGGGGTGGAGGTGGGCTCTGGCCTGGGACCGCCTGCCTGGACCCGGACGGGGCATTTGGGCTCTGGCCTGAGACGTCCCGCCTGGCCCAGGGTGAGTGGAGGTGCCCTTGGCCTGGGACTGCCCGCCTGGCCCCCGGGTAGTGGAGGTGGGCTCTGGCTGGGACTGCCCACCTGGCCCCTGGTGAGTTGAGGAGGGCTCTGGCTGGGACTGCCCACCTGGCCAGGGCTTTGGCATATGGGTTCTGGCCAGGGACGGACCTCCTCGCCCTGGGTGAGTGGAGGTGGGCTCTGGCATGGGACGGCCCGCCTCTCCCGGGGTGTTTGGAGGTGGGCTATGGCCTGGGACCGCCCACCTGGCCCGGGGTGAGTGGTGGTGGGCTCTGGCCTGGGACGGACCTCTTGGCACTGGGTGAGTGGAGGTGGGCTCTGGCCTAGGCCGGCCCGCCTGGCCCGTGGTGAGTGGAGGTGTACTGTGGCTGGGATCACCGCCTGTCCATGAGTGAGTGGAGCTGGGCTCCGGCTGGGACCACCCGTTTGGCCCAGGGTGAGTGCTGGTGGGCTCAGGCTTGGGACCACCGCCTGGCCCGAGTGAGTGGAGGTGGACTCTGGCTGGGACCGCCCACCTGTCACTGGGGTGAATGGAGGTGGGCTCTGCCTGGGACCGCCAGCGTGGCCGGGGTTGCGTGGAGGTGGGCTCGGGCTGGGACTGCCCAACTGGCCCCGGGTGAGTGCAGGTGGGCTCTGTCCTGGGACTGCCCGCCTGCACAAGGGTGAGTGCAGCTGGGATCTGGCTGGAACCGCCAGCGTGGCCCTGGGTGAGTGGAGGTGGGCTCTGGCCTGGGACGGCCCGCCTGGCCCAGGATGAGTGGAGGTGGCATTGGCCTGGGACCGCCTGCCTGGACCCCGTGGGGCATGTGGGCTCTGGCCTGGGACTGACTACCTGGCCCCGGGTAGGGCATGTGAGCTCTGTGCTGGGATGTCCCGCCTGGCACCGGGGTGAGTGGAGGTTGGCTCTGGCCTGGGACTGCCCGCCTGGCCCGGGGTGAGTGTAGGTGGGCTCTGGCTGGGACCACCTGCCTGCCTTGGCGTGAGAGGAGGTGGGTTCTGGCTGGGACTGCCCGCCGAGCACCGCGATTGGCATGTGGGCTCTGGCCTGGGACGGCCAGCCAGACCCTGGAGTGAGTGGAGGTGGGCATTCGCAGTTACCGCCCTCCTTGCGCCAGGGTGTGTGGATGTGGGCTCTGGCCTGGGACCACCCGCCTGGCCCCGGGTGGGTCATGTGGGCTCTGGCCTGGGACGGCCCGTCTGGCCCCGGGTGAGTGGAGGTCGGATCAAGCCTGGGACGCCTGCCTGGCCCGGGGTGAGTGCAGGTGGGCTCTGGCTGGGACTGTCCACCTGGCCCCGGGAGAGGTGGAGGTGGGCTCTGATGGGGCCCGCCCGACTTGCCGGGGGTGAGAGGAGGTGGGCTCTGGCCTGGGACCGCCCGCCTGGAGATGGGTAGGGCATGTGGACTCTGGCCTGGGACCGCCTGCATGGCTCCGGGTTTGGCATATGGGCTCTGGCCTGGGATGGCACGTCTGGCCCTGGGTGATTGGAGGTGGGCTCTGGCCTGGGACCCCCCGCCTGGCACCGTGCTGAGTGGAGGTGGTCTCTGGCTGGGTCCGCCCGCCTTGTCCCGGGTGGGTTATGTGGGCCCTGGTCTGGGACGGCCCGCCTGGCCCGGGGTGAGTGGAGATGGGCTCTGGCTGAGACCGCCCGCCTGGCCTGGGGTGAGTGGAGGTGGGCTCTGGCTTGGACACCCCGCCTGGCCCAGGGTGGAGTAAAGGTGGGCTCTTGCCTGGGACTGCCCCCCTGGCACAAGGGGATTCGCATAGGGCTCTGGATGGGACTACCCGCCTGGTCCTGCTTCGATTAAAGGTGGGCTCTGGCCTGGGAGGAGCCGCATGGCCGCGGGTGAGTGGAGGTGGCCTTGGCCTGGGACCACCCGCCTGCTCTGGGTGAATGGAGCTGGGCTCTGGCTGGGACTGCCCGCCTGGCCATAGGTGAATGGAGGTGGGCTCTGGCTGGGACTGCCCGCGTGGCCGGGAGTGAATGGTGGTGGTCTCTGGCCTGGGATGGCCCGCCTGGCCCCGAGGTGAGTGAGGTGGTCTCTGGCTGGGACCCCCTACCTGGACCTGGGTGGGGACTGTGGGCTCTGGCCTGGGACGGCCTGCCTGGCCTGAGGTGAGTGGAGGTGGGCTCTGTCCTGGGACCGCCCGCCAGGCCGGGAGTGAGTGGAGGTGGCCTCTGGCTGGGACCGCCCACCTGGCCCCAGGTGGGCTGGAGGTGGGCTCTGGCCTGGGACTGCCAGCCTGGCCACTGGTGAGTGGAGGTGGGCTCTGGCCTGGGACTGCCCGCCTGGCCCCGCGTGAGTGAAGGTGGGCTCTGAACCCGAGAAATTTAGAGGTTTTTGTATTTAATGTGACATTTTCTCACATTGTCGTTCTACATGAGATCTACATTTTTTAAATCAGATTTTCTGGTTTCTTAGGGAAAAGTTCCGTGTCGTTGCGAGCTCTATATGACGTAAAAGTGCCCTTGGCTCTCACATTCACTTGCGTGCTTCTGTTTGAGGTTTTGCAGAGAAACCCAGCCCGGTTCTGTCGTCGTAGGAGTCCTGGACGTCGTCACATGTCGTCATGTCTAGGTAACACGCTGTTTATCCCTTCTCGACGTTTGTGTGTGCACTCGTTCCTTCAGTTAGAGTGTAATAGTTACTGTCTCTGTGGTCTACCATTTTTCAGATTAGGATTTTGAAATGCAGCCGTGACTTGAATGTCTCCCTTAACACTTGTGATTCAGCCCAAGCGTGCTGTTTGTGGCTGGCACGGGGAGGGGTGTGTTCCACAGCCTCACCTCAGTCATTTTGGTTTCAGGTATGGCCTTTGAGACAGGCCATCAGTTTTCTTAAAAGGGTTTATTTACTTTTGTGGGGAAGACAGAGTTAACAGAGAGGAGAATCAGAGAGAAGACTCTGCCATGAACTGTCTCGCTCCCCGGATGGCCACAGGGTCCAGAGCGGGAGCTGGGACCCACCGAGGGGTCTCCCGTGCCGTCCTCTGCCCTCCCAGACCGTAAGCAGAGAGCTGGGGCAGAAATGGAGCAGCTGGGGCTTGAACCAGCGCCCATGTATGATGCTGCTGCTCAAGGTGGAGGCTCGGCCCACTACACCATGGCGCTGGCCGGAGGACACGGGCCCTGTCACGGAGATGGGCAGCTGCCCGCTTCTGAACAGCGTGTTCTTATAGTGTGTGCATGTGTACATTTAGCCCAGGTAAGACTCAGTGTAGAAATGCCTGTTGGATGGTCCCTCCGCTGTGCCTTCCACGCTCACTTTGTCTAGATTTTCTTTGTTCTGTGTGTCTCTGTAACTTTTAAACATTTTAATGATAAAAACTTGTTTTGTGAATTGTACATTTCCGTGTGATAGTGAAAACCACAGTCAGGTCAGGTCAGGAGGTCAGAGTTTCCACCCCTTGAACGTTTCAACAACAGCTTGGCATTTCCGTGTGGCTCGAGCCCCTGCAGTGCGGTTGTCGGGGCAGTTTGAGTTCTGCCCGCCCTGCTCCGGACCCAGCTCCCTGCCAGTGCCCCTGGGGCAGGGGGAGGAACGGCCACAGACTCGGTCCCTTGCCACGCACACGGGAGACAGCTCCAGGCTTCTGCTTGGGCGCAGCCGACCTGGCCGCCGAGGCTGTGGCAGTGAGGAAATGAGCAGGCGAATTTCTCTCCTCTGTCTTTACCTCTCTGCATTTCAAATACATAAATGCATCTTTTCTTAGGAAAAAAAACCACAATGTTTTTTGAGCCTGCTATGTTTAGCACACGTAGTATATTTACTTTGAAATATCACACTTTACTGTGGAAATAGGTGTAATTGTTACACGTGAGCAAACACTTTTGACAATTTGGAACGGGCGCATGTTTCCTGGGTGGGCACTTTTCCAGTGCAGTCATGTAGCATAAGCGTGAGCCACCAGAAGGCGTGCTGTGGCGTCTGAGCGCACGCCAGCAGGTTATTCCTCTCCGCTCCCCGTTTGTGTCAGAGCGGCAGCTCCCACAGCCTTCGGTTCCCTGGATCACTATGTGCGTAATAGCCGTGTCTGCGCATCAAAGTGGGTTAGAGCCCTGAACGGGAGGTCCGAGCAGGAGACGCCTAGAAGAAAACACGGGGGAGCTTGTCGACATGGTGATGGTGGTCCCCTGGATATGACACAGGCAACAGAGAGTGCAGCCAGCTGATGCCGGAGCTCAGCAGCGTGGACAGCAGGACACGGTCAACAGGAAGACACCGAGAGGGACACGTGCAGGTGCGGGTGAGGCCAGGAGCGAGAGCCAGGCCACACAGCCCACTCAGCAGCCAGAGCAGGCAGCTGGGTTGGTGAGTGTCCCCCCTCCAGCTGAAGGTGGTGGGGAGGCCCTCAGGAGGCCGCAGTGGACGCAGGGGCATCTCAGACAGGGGACACTAAAGTGGGCAGGATGGGTCTGCAGAGCCAGGCAGACCCCCAGCAGCCGCTCTGAGAGCCCTGCACACAGCTGAGCGCCCACCTGCGTGGGCAGCCCCTGCTTCAGGAAGTCGGCCCGCAGTGCCTCCATGAGCGGTTTCCCTTCATGGTGCTCAGTTGCTATAGCAAAGCTCATCCACCCAGGACGGGGCTTGCGAGCCAGGCAGCAGCCTCTCCCATGGCTCCAGGATGGCCATGCTCTCTGCTTCCCCACAGCGGGGAGTTCCTGGCCAGGCAGCTCCACGGGCCAGGGCAGGCACAGGAAGGGGGCTTAGGCCCTGGTGTTCAGAGCCACCATGTTCTCCCAGGGCTGGGGGATGGGCCCTCAGCATTGATTTTGCCAAAGCTCCCACTGCCTCTGCCGTTCTCCCTGGCCCTGCTGGGGTGGCCGGGGGACAGTGATCCAGTGTCCAGGGGATACGACACGTTCCCATCTGCGACCCAGAGAGGCTCAGACTACAGAGTGCTTTTAACACACAAAAGGGAGGTCTTCTAGGGCAGAAAAATAGAACTTCTACTTTTAAAATTACTGGTTAAGAATAAAATTCCCAGATGACCACATTTACACTCACACAAACATTTTTTAAAAAGAAGAAGAAACACAATAAGCAGAAAACCCCCAAAGCATAAAAATACAGACACAGAGGATCGGGCAACGCGCCGGCTCACGGACACAGGGTGTCGGGCAATGTGGCGTCGGGCAATGCGCCTGCTTGTGGACACAGGGCGTTGGGCAACATGGCATCGGGCAACGCGCCGGCTCGCAAACAAACCTCATTTCTTACTGAAGGGAAAAGTGTAAATCAAGTTTAAAAATATTTGCCCATATTTTGCCTATGTCCCATCCACTGATATATCCATCTGCCAGCCCGCCCACACACCCCCAGTCTGGTCTGCGCCCCTGCTCCCCCAGTCACCTGTTTATCTCCCCCTTGAATCCATGCGCCCATCTGCCCATCTGTGTGTCTAGCCAGACAGCTGCTGAACCATGAAGGCACCTGCCAGTCTCAGTCTGTGACTAAGCCATTCATCCATGCGTTACCCATCTCCCACCCACTCTCCTCCATCCGTACACCTGTCAAGCTGCGCCCGCTCTCCATCATGCATCCATCAGTTAAACAGCTCCTGAACACCCCTGCTCCCGGGCCAGGCCTGGGCTCCAGGGATTTACTGCAATCTGTAAACAGGTGTGTTAGCACCACTGAGAAGTATCAGTGGGGGATCCGATGGAGGGCGTGTCCGTTGGGAAATCGGGAGGGCTTCCCAGAAGAGGTGACTTGTGTAGGCTGGGCTGTGAGAAGTGTCTGAACACTGGCGTGTGAGCCAGAAGGAGGAGCACCTTCCCGTAAGAGGAGCAGCGTGTGGCCACACTCTGGCACCAGGCTGGCAGGAGGTAGCTGGAGATGGGGCGTCAGAGGCTGGGGCTGGCAGGTCCAGCCAAGCAGCTTGGGCTTCATCCAAGTGCACCAGGCAGAGAGCTTTGATGATGTTAGCAGTCTCCCTGGGTGGTGGCAGAGTGCAAGGGGCGCTGAAGGAGGCAGACGTGGTGCCCAGGAGCCAGATGGGGGCAGCTGGGGTGGTCCTCGTGGGAGCTGGTGGGGGCCCAGGTCACAGCTCGACAGTGACGGCCCTGATCTTGGCATGTTGAGAAGCTGCACCTGGCAGAGCCATGGACAGCCAGGTCGGGTTGCTATGGAAACACTCATTGTTTGCTTCTTATCCGAACAGGGATGGCCTGGAGCGGACCAAATTGCCTTGGGTTTTATAGGCATGAAGGTGGAGCCCAGCTGCCCTAAAGGAGTATTGCCAATGAGATGCATGTGGCCACTTCCCTCCAGAGAGGGCCATCGGGTCAGGGATGAGTGGGCCTGGAGCCAGCCTCCCCAGCCTGGGGGCTGGACGGGAGAGCATGGGCTAGCTCCCCGGCTGTGGGAGATGATGTGCTATGCCCAGCCTGAGCTGAGGCTTCAGGGAGCTGTGAGCTGTTGAAACTCGGTCTGTGACCACGGGGCCGTGACCGCTTGGGTGGAGCTGCCTCGAACCCAGGATTCTGGGGGCTCAGCGACCGAGCAGGGCAGCTCCCCCAGCACCCCGAAGGACGTCTGCTGGGCAGGACAGCTTTTGGGAAATGGAGGAGCAGGACCAGAGGTGGTCCAGTGTGGGACACAGCAGCAGGCAGCCTGGAGCCAAGCAGGGATGCACAATGGAAAGTTCTGGAAAAGTCGGTTGGGGCTAGCCCCGGATGCCCCAAGGCCAGGAACACCCAAGCTGAGGGTGTTGTGGTGCCTGGTACTAAGTTGGGCAGAGCAGATTCCAGCACCCTGCAGGAGTGAGGCTGGCATTCCCACTAGGAATGTTTGCAATGCCGAATCACCCTGACCTGGTCTCTGGATTAGGTCAGCACCCTGTGCCACAAGTCACAGGCATGCGCAGACCGAGCAGCTGCTGCCGGCTCCCATCCCCCACACCTCAGATGTATAAATGCTTAGTGTGGTGCACTGTGCACGGGTATTTTCCTCATGCAGTCGCCCGCCACGTGGACGGGGTCCTGGGCCGTCTCCCGCCAGGGAGCAGTCTCAGCCTTTCTCCCCTCACAAACCCCTCTGCTTGAACCTTAAGTCTCTCTCAGTCGCCTCCTAACCTAACAAATGGTTGCTGCTGAGACCCTCCTGCCCTGAGCCACGGGGAGGGGGCTGAGGCTGGGGAGCCCTGAGAGGGAGGGGCGTCCAGGCAGGGCCCATTGCACTCCCCCAGCCCCTGCCGGGAGCCTGGAGCCTCCTGCCCGCCCCATGGAACTGGGAGGGCTTCTGGCAGCAGCGGTGCCCACAACACGCGAAGTGCATGCTGTGACAGGAACTGACGGAGGCAGGCCGTGTGTGTGGCCTGTGCATTTGTGGGCGGTGTGTTAGCGTATGGTGTGTGTTGGTGTGTGATGTCTGTACGTGGGGTGGGAAGTGGAGACTGGGGCCCCGCCCACCGTCACAGCAGCCCCTCTTCCCCCGCTTGGCTGCTTCTCTGCATCCCCGGCCATCCTGGCTGCATTCAGACTGACTCTCCATGTCGGCCTCCGCTTCGCTGAGCCAGGCCGAGGTCCCCTGGCCTCACTTCTCACATCCCAGCCATCACCGTGCTGGTCCCCGCCCTGGCGCCCCAGGACCTCCGCCGTCCCTCTGCCTGGGCCGCCGCTCCCCGCTGCCTCCTGTAGCTCTCTGCCCAGGAACACCCCGCATCACACGTCTGCTCCTCGGTTCTTTCCCCACGGTGGCATTCACCACATTTCCTTGTCACATCCCAGTGCCTGCACGTGGCAGGCGCTCACGTAATGTGTCTTGATCAAATCCGATTCTTTCACTTGGGGATTTGAACTGGACAGTGAAGCAGGAACCTGTGGGCAGCTGGGTGGGAGGCGGAATGTTCTAGAAGGATCACAGGTAGCAGTCAGAGCCGCAGCAGAGAGCACCACGGAAGTCCTCGGGCAGAAGGATGCTCTGAACAGAGGCACAACCAGCCCCAGGGGTGAGGGCGAAGCCAGGGGTCTCTGTTCCAGCGACCCCACACTGGCACGTCCTAGCTCCCAATCCTGAACTGACCGCTCCGTCCTGCCCAGGTATCCCCGCTTTCCCTGACTCTGAGACGCCTGGGCCTGCCACCCTCTCTCCTGCCTGTCCTGTCCTCCCACCCTGCTGACCTGCATGGGGAAGACACCAGCCATACGCCTGAAGTAACTGGGTGTGTGGTCCAGGACTCCCGCCTCGGCCTGCCAGGGTTTGTTGCATGGTCACTTGGAGGTGGTACCGGCGGCCATCATCACCCTCGCCAGGCACATGGTTCAGGCTGGGGGATGAACTTCCTGGTGATTCTGTATGGGCACAGCATGCATAAGATGGGCATGTGGTGTGTGTTACATGTGTGATATGTGATGTGTAAGAACATACATATGACATATGTGGGGTGAGCTATGGCATGGTGTGTGGTGAGGTGCATGTGTGGGGTGTGTGATATGTAAGGTGTGTGTGTGGGGTGTGATGTGTGTGGGGTATGTGGTATATGTGAGGTGTGTGGGGTGTGTATGTGGTGTGTGGGGTGTGGTATGTGTGATGTATGGGGTGTATTGGGGTGAGTGTCTGTGGTTGGGACAGCTGCTCTTCCTGTGTCAAGCACTGCGCCTGCGTGCCGGGTACCCCGGGGGCCTGAGTGTCCTGCCGCAGCCTGGCCGGGGACAGCTCCTGCTCACCTCATCTCGCACGTCGGCCCTGCCGTCACTGCCCGGTGTCCTGGTGAGCAGATGGAGCCGGGCTGGGCGCTAGTGGGTGGAGCCGGGTTGGAGGTGGGGCCTGGTACCTCTGCTCCCCCGGGGGGCCCACGTCTGGGGGGTGGACCCCCCGCGGTGTGAGGCTGTTTGTACATTAATTGTGACACGATATTTATGACTGCGAGGAAGCTGAGGCAGCAGCGAGACACCGCGTCGTGAAAACAGCGTTCCTCCTGTCACCATTTGTGTAGCTGCCTTGTTTTCTCTCACACCAGCGCACATCCTCGCGGGCACGCGCAGGTGCCAGCGCACATCGTCCCAGGCATGTGCAGGTGCCAGCACACAACCCCCGGGCACGCGCAGGTGCCAGCGCACATCCTCCCAGGCACACGCAGGTACTAGCACATCCCCGGGACACGCACAGGTGCCTCACCTGTGCACCTTTGGGCCTCTGCCTGGTGTCTGACGCTGCAGCTTCCTGACTGAGGCGGGCTGTGGTGACCTCGCTTCTTGGTTTTATCGGTGATTGGCATGAAAATGTGCCTCGAGGACACGGAGGTGAAGCTCCCTGCGGCCTGGAGCTCCGCTTCACCTCACCTCGCCCCGCCCACCTCACTCCCCCTGCCCACCTCACCTCACTCTACCCACCTCACCTGGCTTCCTCCACCTCCCCTCCCCTCCCCCATCCCACTTCACCGCGTCCCGCCCACCTCACCTCACTTCACTGCCCCTGCCCACCTCACCTCACTCTACCCACCTCACCTGGCTTCCTCCACCTCCCCTCTCCTCCCCCACCTCACCTCACTTCACCTCGGCCCGCCCACCTCACCTCACTTCACCACCCCCACCTCACCTGTCCTCCCCTGTGCCACCCACACCTGCTCCACCTGCTCCTGACTGACCCCAGCCTTGGAGCTGCCCCAGGGCACCTTCCGTTGTGGGTTCAGACATCCCCTCTGGACCCCAGACTCCTGGGACACGGAGTTGTGCGGGAGGGGCGTTGTGGGGTGGGCACCGAGTGAGAACGGCCCAGGCCCGGGCACCTGGAGAGTGCCGCCCTGCGGGAGGAGCCCAGGAGCAGGATGGACCTCGCAGCCAAGCAGGTGCGCTGGGGCAGTGCAGGTGCCTGCAGAGCGGTGGCCTCGTCCCTGTGCCCGTGGAGGGCTGGCCCCTGCTCCTGCGCCCTGGGCCACCCTGGAAGTGTGAGCTACGGTCAGCATTTCCACGTCTGTGCCCCAGCGTCCTTGGGGCAGTGTGGCCGCCCACGCATGCCCGGCCTCACCAAGGAGCCGCCTGGTTCCATGTGTTCATTAGCGCTGTACTCTTAGGATGCTGCTCCATACCACCTCTGCACTGCACTGGAATCTATCAGATCTGCCCCCGCAACCCTCCTTGCCGTGGCCTCGAAGGGCTGGGCGTCGCCGGGTGGCCATGCTGAGCAGTTCTTGCTGTGTGTCTGGGTTTTCTGTCATGAGCCATCACTGGTGTGTAATAGTGTGTGTGTGTGTGTGTGTGCGTGTGTGTGTGTGTGCAGGTCTGCTCTGGGATGCTGTGGAGTGGGGGTGGGCTGCGCAGGAAGCCACAGGCCAGCCTGGCGGCAGCAGGTAAACACAGCCCCAGGGCCTTGGTTCAGGTGGGGCTGGCTGATTGCAGGGGGAGCCTGGGCCAGGATTGGCTGGGCTGCCTGGGAGCCAGGCCAGACCCCCAAATTTTAGCAAGTGGTCATATGCCTCCAGGCACCCCTTCCTGGTCGGATGGTCACCAGTCACAGGCCATGCTTGCTGAGCCCGCTGGTTTGAGCATGCCTGCCCTGCCCCGTGGGCTGCCTCACAGGAATTGGGCCTGTCCATTCCTTTACTGTGGACTGGGGCCAAAGCCCACAGACGCCCACTCCCCAGCTCCCATGGGCATTTCCCCTGTCCTCAGAACTGGCTTGGGGCGTCTGGCTAATGTTCCTTTTGTATATTTTCTGCCATTAACTTTGCTACGCCATGGTGCCAACCCCTAACTTCACAATTTTCTTCCTTCTGATTTCTTCCCGTCTGATATGATCTCCTTCCTTCGCTTCTAGAAAGAACTATACGAGTAACTTGGAGCCTCCTGCTTTTCCCACATACACAGGGAAAGTCCTTAATTGCTCCGTACCTATTTCATTAGTTTACCCCACACACTGTGGTAGTTTGGGTTTTACCTGGGATTAATCACTGCCCAATTCCCCAGTAGGTTATCTGGACATCTGCTGTTTGATTTCCAAATATTTGGGAAATTTTTCAGTATTTTTTTCTGTTACTCATTTCTAATTTAATTGCTTTTTCAGATTTCTGTGCTAATATAATTTTAATTGTAAAAATACAGAGACTCATCGTTTTGTGATTTATTTCATGTCAAATTAAATGAATAAAATATGTGAATATTAAGATAGTTTCATCATTTATTTGAAGATTTTTAAAGGGAATGGGCCACAGCTTGACTGGTTTCAGAAAGCTGATTGACGTCTAAGCTTTAATTATAATAAATTGTTAGAATTCCATTTTCAAGAAATTTTGTGAGTTTATTAGGAAGCTGAGGGGTGACAGGCTCACCTGGCCATGACAGGGGTGGGGCAGGATGGAAAGGCGGGTGGGACAGGTGTTTCCACGCTCGCTCCTGTGTCCGCAGGAGGGGACAGAGCAGGCTGCTCTGGGCAGCCCGAGGCGACAGATGGCAGGGCACGGGAGTGGCCACACGACGCTGCCTCCAGCAGCAGGTGAAGGAGGAAAGGCCTGGGAGTGGCCTGATGGAGGTGCAGGTGGGATTCACACAGAGCAGGGGAGGTGTGACCCTAAGTTAGCCACCTGGTCGTCCCGTTTCATATGCTTGTCATGAGCGGGGACCTTCATTGAGCGCCACATCCTCTGGATTGCCCTGAGAGACTGTTAACTTCACTGGGGAGAGGTGACAGATTCCATCTGTGGCCCCGTAGGCTGCTCGTTGTTCTGTGCATTCTATGGCCTGCAGGTTGCCCTTGACCACCCTGCCCAGGCCGTCCACAGACCCCAGCCTCGAGAGATGTTTGTCTTGCTTATTGCTGCACCCTTGGTGGGTGGACCCGAAGAGCAGGTAGCCTGTCTTCTGTGTATGCCTGGCTCTGCGCTTCACCTTTGCACGGGAATTAGCAGTGAAGGAGGCTTGACCACGTGGTACATGCTCGGAGGGCAGACCACATGTCTGCGGCCTCTGTTCCCCGAGATGGGGGATCCCATCTGGCTGGTAATCACGAGGTTTAAGCAGGACCTCTCCAACCATCCCCCCATTCTGCCCACATGCAGCTCTGGTTCTTAAAGGAGCCAAGCAGCGCACAGCCTTCAGTTGTGGCCGTTGCATGCTCTGCTGCGTGCAGCAGCTGGTCTAGGCAGGCCTTGCAGGCCCCCTCTCTGGCCCGCCCCAGTCCTGGCTCTCATGCCAGCAGAGGCAGCAGCCTGGTTTGAGGAAGCCCTCGGTGGCACTGTTACAAGGCATCACGAAGCCTTCACTGGCCTCCACGCTGGCCTTTTTCTTGTCATGGTGCATGGCTCATGTGGTGCTGGCTCATGTTGGGCCCTGCAGCCTGGGATTCACTCCCTGTGGGTCAGCGAGGCTGAGACCAAGCCACAGCTGCCCGCTGTGCTAAATGGTGGCCTTGTCCTGTGACCCAGCATGGCGTCTGTCTCGGGAGTGCTGGGTCAGGTGTTCCCTCGGGAGCCCAGCACCCGCACGATGTTCTCTCTGTAGGATCCGTGGTCACTGAGAGGCCAGTCCGCTCCCTCTTCTGGTTATTTCCCTTTCTGGCGCCTTAGGTGCTTGGGATTAGACCATGCTTGTGTTGAGGGTGATTTTGGTCTTATCATGTGCTGATCATTTATTGTGGTGACCCGTTTATCTGTGATAGTGTCTGTGCTTCGTTGCGTGGCACGCCCCGTGGCCAAAGTTTCCACTGCCAGCTCTCTTTCTAGGTCAGCGTGGACAGACCCAGCCTGCCTGACCGCGACACTGGATGGACTTCTCGGTGTGGCTGTCTGAATCTGCCGAGTCACTCTTAGTCATCATGGATCCCTTCTCTCGTTCCCTTCACTTGCATTCATTCCTTTTCTGAGTCTGTCTGAGCTGCGTCATGGACGTTTGACTGCGAGGTTTCTTTTAAGCCGTCAGTGGAAGCGCCGGGGATCGGCAAGGTGTGGTATCAGCTGTCAGCCATCGCCCGCAGTGGCCAGCACTTCTCTCCGTGCCCTTGGTCAACATCGTCACCCTCCATGCATGAGAAACCTGCAAAAAGTGCCCCCTCACACAGCAAGTTTTAAATTTTAAAAATTAGAGGAACAGATTTTCATGTCTGCCCACGTTTGTCACTTCATTCCCTACCTGTATGGGAACTCTAGCATTTTACTTAAAGAGAACTCGTAGTGGATGACGCGCGGCAGCTTCCCGGCTTGGTGGTTCCAGCCGAGCTGTGCCCTTCTGCTCGGCTGTCCTAGCTGTGTCCCCGCGCCTGGTGGCTCTGCGGTCTCCTCTGCATCGCTATTTTCCAGTAACTGGGTGGCAGGTGCCTTCAGCCCCTTCCCAGTGTAGTTTGGAACACGCCACATGGTCATTTCTCCCGGCGAGTTCCTCATCTCACCTCTTCCTCTTGTTCTCTGGGTACTGCGGTGACCAGCGTCCTGTGGTCCTCGTGGTGGTTGTGGCCATTATTTCACGTGTTTTTTATCTGCCTTCTTTGTGCTGCGTGCTCCCTGCCGCTGGGTCTGGGACCTCTCTGTGGCTTCCTGTGTGGCCAGCCCATCCTGTGGAAGTTTCGTGTTGAGGGTGGTGTTTTTGGTCATAGATGCTGCTGTTGGCTTTTTTTTTTTTCCAATAGTCCCCATTTTTCTCCATGTTCAGGTTTTCTCTTTAAATATTCAAGCTAACCCAAACACTTAAAAAAAACAAACCATAATGCTGCTTTTGAGTCTTTATCTGAGGGAAAGATGTTTTGTAGGGTTTTTCTTTCCTGAGTCTCCGTTGTGGCCTGTGACTGCTGCCAGGCTGCGGTTTCTGGCATGTTCTCTGAAGAGCTTTGGGGTTGGTTCCCAGGCAGCTGTGGGTTTGCGAGTCAGGCTGACCCCTCAGGCCGTGTTTGGGTTCTGTCCATGCAGCTCAGTGTGGCCTGTGTTCTGGGGCAGTGGGGCCCTGCTGGGGTCTTTGCTGATAGCCCTGCAGGGGCAACAGGATGGAGGTGAAGTACCTCGGCCCTGTGGGGCCTATGGATTCTTCAGGCTGTGACTCAGGCTGACCACTCAATGGTTGTCTGCCCTAGATGGGGCTGCCCTGCTCCTGCTCTGGACACCTCCCACTTGGACCACCTGCTTCATGGATCCAGCAGCCAGTCCTTTGCAGCCCCCTGCTCCCTGTGGCAGCTGTGCTGTGTCCCCAAATGCCAAGGCAGTTTCAGGAAGTGTCCCTCTGCTACCATCATCTTAGGGGTGTCACCCTGCGTCTCCTTCACCTCAACAAATGAAATGCTTGTTTCCCAGATTTTGAACAGTTTTCTAGTTGTTTGAGGTGAGAAGGCATATTTTATCCCAGCCACTCTCTCATGACCATATAGGGAAGTGCCTGGAAGATGTAAAAGTTGGTTCCCCCGCCCCCAGTTTGATCAGGAGGTACAGAGTGTGTTTTTGTGTATTTATCTTGATGAGGGTTTGTTGAAATTCTCGCAGCTGTGGGTTTGTGGCTTTGTCAAATTATATAATTTCCCATCAGCATTTCTGTGAACGTATATATGGCATATATACATATACACATATAATTTCCTTGTTTTTCTCCCTTAAGAAAGCCAGTGCAAAATTGGTTCTTGCTATTTGGGTAGCCTTACCATAATTTCCAGGGAGTTTGGAGGCCTTGCGCTTCACATCCAATTCCTGCCTGTTAAAGTCACTGCATTCCACCTGCACCTGCCTGCTGCTCTGTGTGCACCCTGTCCCTGCCCACATGCACCCTGTCCCTAATGACCCCTGTGCACCTGTCCCTAATGACCCCTGTGCACCCTGTCCCTGCCCCGTGTGCATCCTCCCCCCTGCTCCTTTTGCACGTGTCCTCTGAGGGCCCAGCCCCTGGGGAAAACTGGACCCCTGCCAACTGTCCTGATGTGACCACCTGTGCCACGGGCAATTTCTCTGCTGTCTCCTCTTGTCTCCTCTGTGACATCAGGGAGCTTCTTACCTCTTGCCCTGCGTTTTATCACTATCATCAGCAGCTTGGTTGCTCGGAGACAAGCTGAGGCACTTGTCACGAGGGGCAAAAGGCATGGATACGGATGAGATATAATCTGCAGAGAAACGTTCTGCTTGTCTCTGACACAGGGAAAGAAGCACAATGCTCAATATTGGTTTACAGTTCTTGCCATGTCAGAAAGCCTTCACGTTAGCACAAATGGTGTAGGAGCAGAGGCCCTGATGTCAGCCCGGTGTTCCTGCACCTGCCTGGGGTGACGGCTCTGTCGCCTCCCTTACTGCCTGTTCCCCTGGGTTGTTTCTAGCCCTCGCACCCGAGCTCGTGCTGCCCCAGCCCCCTTGGCACTGCGCTAGGCAGCAGCCTGTGTGTTCCCCGTGTCTCGGCACAGATTGCATGGGTTCAGTCACCACGGAGGAGGATGCGCTGTGTAGCTGTGGTGACGATAAACTGTCAGGTTCAGGAAATCGCTTCCTGTTTCTAAACCGATGTGATCTTTTGTTAAAAGAAATCATGAATGGGTGTTGGCTTGCATCGCCTTTCTGCGGACGTTAGGATGACTGGATGGCCCTTTCCTTGATCTGTGAACGTGGCCGGTCGTATGCTTGGCTCTGTGCTCATGGGCCGGGGCTGCTGTCTGTGCTGGCTGCACTTCAGGCTCACATTCCCAGGGCCACACACTCTTAGGAATTATTCCCAGCGAGCTGCGGGTTTTCCATGCATGGAACACGCTGCTGTCCAGCTTTGGGCACCCTCGCCCTGATGGGGCAGGTGTTGACACTCCGCGGCAGCTTCCTCTGCATCAGCGTTTGCAGGCGGGGCTTGCCCAGCTCTTGCGTTGCATCTTTCTCTCTGTTGCATTTCCGTGACTCAGGGGAGCAGTATGCAGATGGAGGATGTCTTGCTTGAAAGCCCTGGGCTGCTCATTAAAACAGCATGGAGTGTCTGGCCTTCAGGCCTGGTCAGTGTCTGATGCAGGCCTTCCAGAAACTTCCCTGAGGGTCGTGGCTTCTCCAGCAGCAGGGCCGTTCGCAGCCTCTGTTGCCTTGTTCCTGTGCCTCAAGTTCATGGCTGGGGTGAGGCGGACGTGCCTGATGGACAGGCAGGAGCCTATCGCTGATGTCCGCTGTCAGTCAGTGATCACCCTTTGTTTTGTTCCCAGGCCGATCACCGCCATGTGGCCTCAGCTGGCAGCACACACAGTGGCCGTGGAGCTTGGAGGGCCCACGTTGAACAGAGCAGTGAGCTCAGCCAGGTACGAGAGAGATGTTGCAGTCACGGGGTGGGTCCGAGGCGTGTGAGGTTCCCGCCAGCGTGCGTGGCACGGGATCCACACCTGCAGGCTCACCCTCCCACACACACACCTGCAGGCTCACCCTCCCACACACACACCTGCAGGCTCATCCCCACACAGCTGAAGGCTCCCCACACACAGCTGCAGGCTCACCCCCACACACGCCTGCAGGCTCACCCCCACACACCTGCAGGCTCACCCCCACACAGCTGCAGGCTCACCCCCACACACGCCTGCAGGCTCACCCCCACACACCTGCAGGCTCACCCCCACACACAGCTGAAGGCTCACCCCCACACAGCTGCAGGCTCACTGCCCACACACCTGCAGGCTCCCCACACACCTGCAGGCTCACCCCTCCACACACCTGCAGGCTCACCCCCACACATCTGCAGGCTCACCCCCACACACACGCCTGCAGGCTCACCCCCACACACACCTGCAGGCTCACTGCCCCCACCTATCAGATCATCTGAATGGTGGGCACAGGCCCAGGTGTACAGATGGGAAGCTACTGCTCTGAGCACAGGGTTGGGCAGTTTTGCGGGGGGTCGAGTCTCTCTGAGCACGCAGAGCCCCTCCCCCTGGAGCTCTGGGGTGGGGTCAAGGTTGTCTCAGCATGCCAACATCCAGTGGAGTCCCAGCTGGGGTGCGGGAATCCCAGGCCGCTTTGCCCCCTGTGTTCTGCACAGCCCACACACTACCAGGGCTCTTGTCTTTCTGGACCCACTCCTGGGCCTTGCCTGACTCCCTCCCCTGGGCGCTGAGCCCCGTGCTGGGAAGTCTGTCTCCTCAAGTGTGACACTCCAGTGCTTTGTTCTGTACCCATGCCTCACATCCAAGGCCAGCTAGGTTTTTATAGCTCTGCCCCCTGTCCCTCCGCCAGGCTTAGCATTGACCCTGCTGAGATCCCCAGGCCACAGGGCTGCCCCATCCCACGGCTGGCTACAGATGCAGCCAGGGCTACCCCCACTTATGCCCGAAGACTCCCCCTCCACAGGCTCAGGGATTTTCTGGAGGGACTCGGGAAGCTGCTCTACCTAGATCAGTGTCAAGGTCGAGGCTCAGGTCAGCCTGTGGAAGGAAGGCAGCTAAGCGGGAGCTGGGGAGGGGTATGTGCCGGGGGCTTCTCCTCCTGTGGGGTGGGTCCTGAGTCTCCCTTATACTCCCATTAATGGCCCAGGAAGTCCGGTGAGGAAATGCTGGGCAGGACCCCGGTTGCAGCCCCTCCCCTCACTCTCAGAAAGGCAGAGTGGCCCTGGGGACAGGGGACGGTAGGTCAGCAGCCTTAATGGGCTTGGGTGCCCACCCCTACCTGCAGCTCAGGCTCCCCTGGAATGCTGCTGTGCCCTGGGGTTCACGCTGACCAGGTTTCCTGCGGGCTGCTCTGAAGGCATCCTTGGCAAAGGCCGGGAAGGCCAGTGCTGCCCAGGAGGACACCACACTCCCAGTTCTCCTGGCCTGGTGCAGGCAGACCCTGCCTGGCTCGGCTGTTTCTCCTGCACAGACCACAGCTGTGGCCTGGGAGTCCCTGCTGCAGGGACCACTCCCACAATGAGGTCAGCCACAGGCAGCCCAGGCCTAGGCAGGCCTTGCCTCGTCGCCCTGCCCCTCTCCTGCTTGCTGGCCAACTGGGAGCCCAGGTCTTCCTCACTGGACACTAGACAGCTGTAGCTTAGACCTGGACACCTCTGCCTGCCTGGGTGGTGGTTCAGGGGACCGCGCCTGCATGGGCATTGCTGTCTGTCCAGTCTGGGTCCAGCTGAGTCCCTAGAGCCTGGCTCCCAGCTCCCCTACCTTGGACACCCATCTCTTGCCTTCCATCCACTGGGTCACCCATAGGAAGCCTCCGCATTTGATGGCTGCTTGATGCTGAACCTGGACCCGGAGCTGCTCTGCACATCCCAGCCAGCCCAGACGCAGCAGCTTCCTGCCTGCCCACTCAAGAACAAACCGAGCTGGCGCAGACAATGCCACAGGGATGGCAGTCCCAGCGCCCCGCAGAGAGCCTGCAGGATTATCGGCCAAGTGTTTCCACACCAACCAAGGCCCTGGGAAGAAACCTGTCACTCCCTTCACTCAAGCAGCCGGGGGGAAAATCGAGAGATTTGATTACACTCTGTTCGCATATCCAGGGATCGACAGAAACCCAATTTATTTTAGCATTTCATACTGTTTCTGCAGGGTTTCTCGGGCGCAGCCACAAGAAATACAATAATAGCCGCCGTTCCTGTTACCGCGGCATTTGCAGACCACAGAAGATTTGCCACCTGTTGGGCAGTGGCTTCCGGTCTGCGGCGGGAATGAGACCTCAGAAGGTTGGAGGACACTGCGGGGACACGGCAGCTGTGGCCCCAGGCCCCAGGGACAGTGCTGGCCTCCTCAGGAGCCTTCTACTCCCTCTCCTCCAGGTACGTTAAGGGCCAGGCTTAGTGAGGTTTCAAACTTGCATGTGAACTATGGCAGAGTTGGAGACCCACTCCAGGCCACGGCGCAGGCTAGGACCTGGCAGGATTTCCACGGGTGGCACACTCCCCGCCCTCGCCGCGTCCTGCTCTGTGTCCCAGGCTGCAGGCACATGTCGTCCGCATCATGGCTCATCCTGCAGCTGTTTGCTCTGACACAGGTGCCACCTGCACGCCATCCTGCTTGGGAAGGATGCCCCGGTGACTGGCAGGCACATGGGTGACTGCCCTCTCTTGCTGCAGCCGAGGCCCCAGACTCTGTGACGTGTTTCACACTGCGGGGGCCCCTGCCAAGCCCCTCTGGGCACACACTGAGCTGCTTCACTCCTCTTCTGAGAAGGTTATCATGTGGACCCCACTCACACGGCCTTGGCTCGCCACCCTCCTCCTGCTCCCACCCCGAAAGCCTGGCCGTGGGCACAGACTCCAAAGCCGCAACTGTGGGGTGGCAGGAAGGGCACAGAGTGGGCTCTCATGGCCCACGGGAGGTCTTCACGGAGCACTGGCAGAGCTGCGCCTGGCTTAGGCCTGGCCCAGACAAACACAGCCATGTGCACCATGGGGTGGACATGGGGACAATGCCCTCTGTATGTCCAAGGTGAGCCACCCTGAGGGGTGACCCAGGGCGGGGGCTCTGGTGCAGTGGGTTAAGCTGCCACTTGGGCACACTATCACCCCAAATGGGAGGGTCCCAGTTGCTCCCCTTCCAGTCCAGCTCCCTGCTAATGCAGGGAGAGCAACAGAGGGTGTTGGCACCAAGAGTTGGGACCCTGCACTTGAGTGGGAGATGGCATGATGCTGCCCTTATTGCTGGAAGCATCTGGGGCATAAATGAGCAGAGGGGGATCTCGCTCCTCTAATGCTCTGCCTTTAAAGAAATCTTTGCAATATCTCTCAAACCTCTTTATTTCTCAAAAAATAGAATTATCCACGCGAGAGACCAAGAGGTGGGGAGAGCTGGCATGACGCGCCACCCCAGTGCACTTGGCGCATGGGCTGTCCAGAGATGTGCTGTGGGTGGAGTCTGACCCACATCCTGGCCACCTGCAGCAGACACATGGGAATCCATGTGAAGGGTCACAGCCCTGGGATCCATGGCGTGGCTTCTGGGCAAGTGCCATCCGTGCCATGGACAGTGCCATGCCTGCAGCCTGCCTGGACGTGAGCTGTGCGTGTGCTGGGGATGGGGGTGGGCAGGGACAGACCTGTGCTAAGCTGGGGAGTCATCAGGAAGGGAGCCGTGACCCTCAGCCCAGGCACCCCAGATGGCATGGCGAACCCTCAGGGTACAGGTCCCTGGTCACTGTCACCTGGTCAGACACTTCCTGTGTCTGCCCTTGGCAGCAGAGGGGCTCAGCCACCTCCTCACTGCTGCTGACAGCTGCAGCCCTGCCCGGATGCCCTCAGAGGACCCCACTGAGCACCGAGGCCTTCTGGCATTGCCAGGCTCCCTGGGTGCCACCCTGTGTCACTGCCCCCATGCCCGCCTCTTGGCATGTCCCAGAGAATCTGCTTTGTTTCCCAGCAGGAAGCAGGAGAGGCGTGTGCCTGGGGGTGCCACTGCAGGGTGCCGCCATGGGGCGCGTGGAGGGCTTGCTGGGGTTCCCCACCCCTTCTGCACGGCACGGAGCTAACTAAACGGTGCTGTGCTGTAAAACACTTCCAGGATCGTTCTGGTTCCAAGTGTTTGCCAGGCCTTTTACACCTCTCAGAGTGTCACTAAAACAAACAGGTTGCCCACCAGAGCACCATTCCACTGATTTCTACACCCAGCCCAAGCCTCCTCGCTCACTCGGAGCTGCCAGCTGCTGCCCACACCGAGATGGCAGTCCCAGGAAGGCCACGCACGTCCCAGCGAGAGGGGTGTGCAGGCCAGCAGGTGTGGCCACTGGCTCCTGGTGTTGGCTCAGTGACAGCCTCTCTCGGGTGTTGGGCTCCTGTGGAGTAAGGCTGTGGCAACTCCATCAATGGGCCTCCTGAGGTGGAGGCCTCGCTGAAACGGGCAGAGATGAGGAGGCGAGGAGGCTGGGCCCAGCCATGCCGCCTGCGGACTGCTCAGTGCTGGCTGGCGTTTCCAGGCCAGGGTTCAGCAGGCCAGCGGCAGTGGACCCTTGGATGGGACTTGGGAAGTTGCTGTGTGCAGATGGGGCTGCTGGCTCCTTCCCCTGCCCATATCTCGTCACCATGGGATCCATCGCCTGGCTGGAGTTGTGCAGTGCAGCCTCCTGGGGGCTCTGGAGAAGGGCGGAGGCCGGGTGGGACCCAGGGAGTGGGGAGGCACCCTGTCCCACTGGGTGCTCCTGCTTTTGGATACTTGGACTTTGCTCCCCGACTGCTGGATGCCTCCCGAGAACCCCACTGAGCCCCAAGGCCCCCTGGCATTGCCAGGCCCCCGGGCGCCACCCCGTGTCACTGCCCGTGGACTCACCTCTTGGTGTGTCCCAGGAGAATCTGTTTTGCTGGGCAAGTGCCATCTGTGCCATGGTCAGTCCCTGCAGCCTGCCTGGAGGTGGCAGCCGTGCTGACTGAGCTGTGCATGTGCTGGGGGTAGGGTGGGCAGGGGCAGACCTGCTTTCCCACAAACTCCACCTACGTGCTCTGTGCTGCCCATGCAGACTCCACAGCGCTCAGGGCCTGTGCCGCCCACCCTCAAGCCCATTTCCAACCCAAACCCAAGGCAGAGAGGGCCGGCTGGCCTCCCCAGGCTGGGGGCACTGTCTTACACACAGCCCCGCCTTCAGGCAGCTTCCAACTCTACTCGCAGGTGGTGCACTCTGAGCGGGCCAGGGATGTGGTCCTTCCACTGTGTCATGTGTGTGCCTGGCATCAACGGGCACTCAGGTGAAGCTGCTGCCAGGGTGGAAGGACGGGCAGGGGGTGCAGCCATGAGTGCCAGCTCCTCAGCTCGGGCCGTGATTCTTGGGGTGAGCTGCAGGCTGTCCCTCCTGCAGATGCTTCCAGATCTTTCTGGGGAGCACACAGGTGCAGGGCACACGCTTGCTGCCACCCCACTGCCGCGTTTCTCATTTTCCTCGTTAAGTCCTGGCCTATGAATAGGCAGCTGTTTGTCTTCATTCAATATGAAGATGATTGATGGTATTTGTGGCGGCTGCACTGGGCCCCTGAAGGCGATGGATGGGGCGGGCATCGGGGCCCCGGGGAAGAGCCGCGTCCTTGTGTGGGCTCTAGGAGGGCCCTTCCCTCACGGCCTCACTGAAGGCTCCGAGACACAGCTGGTCTGAGATTCGTGTCTGGGGCTGGGTGGTTAACACAGTCCTTAGCATGGCTGGGCTCCACTGCCAGTGCCAGCATCTGCCTGCAGCTCCTGCCAGGGCAGGCTCTGGGAGGTGGCCAGGGATGGCCCAGGCAGCTGGATGCGAAACCTGGATGGAACGTTGGCTCCTGGAACTGGATTTTTTTTACCAGCCCAAACCATTGCGGGCATTTGGGGTGTGAACCAGGGAGTGAGAGCTTCCTGTCTCAAATGAATTTTTTAAAATTAAAGGAAAAAATGATATGAATGCATCAGGAGCCTCAGGAGCCTTTTTCTGACACACGCTGACCACTTGTTGAGTTCCGATGGATTTCTGGTAGGCGACGCGGTGGTGGCAGCTGCTGCTTTCCTGTGCCTCTGGTCCTGGTGTACACATGGCTTCTGTGTGACAGGAATAGCCTGGGTGAGGAGGCCCTTCCACAGGTGGGAAGGGGCTGTCCCTGCGTCCTTCCTGTTCTTGGGCCAGCAGGTGGGAACTGACCAAGTGAGGGCCTGTGGCAGCTCCAAACACGTCCCCACCCACAGGCCTGCAGGGCACTGGGTGAGTCTGTGATGCATACACTTTGAGTTTGCCCAGCATTGTAGGGCCAAGGGTCAGTTTCTTGGCCCAGCTTCTCAGATCCAGCTCCTCAAGTCCAGCTCTGAGGCCCAGCTCTTCAGGCCCAGTTCTCAGGCCCAGCTCCTCAGGCCCAGCTTCTGAGGCCCAGTTCTCAGGCCCAGCTCTTCAAGCCACCTCCTCAAGTCCAGCTCTGAGGCCCAGCTCTTCAGGCCCAGCTCCTGAGGCCCAGCTCCTGAGGCCCAGTTCTGAGGCCCAGCTCCTCAGGCCAGCTCCTCAGGCCAGCTCCTCAGGCCCAGCTCCTGAGGCCCAGCTCCTCAGGCCAGCTCCTCAGGCCCAGTTCTCAGGCCCAGCTCCTCAGGTCCAGCTCCTCAGGCCAGCTCTGAGGCTCATCTCCTTAAGTCCAGCTCTGAGGCCCAGCTCTTCAGGCCCAGCTCCTGAGGCCCAGCTCCTGAGGCCCAGCTCCTGAAGCCTAGCTCTGAGGCCCAGTTCTGAGGCCCAGCTCCTGAGGCCCAGCTCTTCAGGCCCAGCTCCTCAGGCCCAGCTCCAAGGCCCGCTGCCCCAGCCCAGCCCCATACTGCCTTTTACCCTGTCCTGTGCCCCACAAGACTCTCCACCCAGTCCCATGGGTTCCTCCCTGTTGCTTCCTGGGCAACATGCTGTGACCAGAAGGTTTGGGGACCCAGAGTCTACTCACAAAGTAGCGGGGTCCCAAGTGTGGCCTGGGAGCGGCCATCAGGTCATGGGAAGGGGCTCTGAGCAGATCAGTGGGGGCCTGTGTAGACCTCACTTCCAGGGATAACCTGCTGAGGAGGCCTTCTCTGCCGTCCACCGGCTCCCCAGCTCCCACCTCCTGTCAGCATACCCAGGCCTGGGACAGCAGAGAGGGGAGGCCGGGCAAGCCCATGGTGGGTACTCTCCTGCCCGTCACGTGATCTCACGCTGGCAAGGACAACAGATCACACCTCCCCTGAGGCATCGTTAAGGCTGAATCAGGCAGGGCCTCGGGACCGGAGATGGTGCAATCCACAGGCGGTGAGGAAGGTGGGAAACTTAAGGGCCCAGCCACATTACCAGGAAGATTAAAGGATAGTGGGGCTCTGCGGAAGGCAGGCCCAGGGCGCGTGGAGCTGCCCGCCACAGGGTTTCTCTAGCTCACGTGGCTTGTGGTCCTCTTTCATGTACTGTTCTTCCACTTGGCTCCGGAGTCGGGTGTGTGGGATTTCGGTGAGCCCTGGAACCCCCGAGGCTGCAGGATGCCTTCTTGTTCTGTTTGTTGGCAGATGTTTGGGGGTGACCTGCACCACCCTAAACTCGGTGCTGATGACCCTGGGTGGACAGCTGTGGCTCTGATTCCTGCGGGAAGCCTTGGACAGGGCTGGCCACCCCCTCCCTGCATGTGGCATGTGGCCCTGGCTTTCCCAGGCTTTCCCCCCAAGTGTCCCGAAGGAGCCGGCACTGCCAACGGCTCAACTGGGGCTCTGTGACAGCCGAGTAGTCTGCGTCCCAGTGGCTGCTGCAGATGGAGGTGGCTGTGTCAGCACTCAGACCCTGGGGACCTGCTGCCCGGCTGGCCTTCCAGGGCCTGGGAATCTGCATTTCCAGCAAGCTGGCTGGAGCTGCCGCTGCTGCTCAGAGCCCAGCCCTGCATGAAGCAGTGGCTGAAATGGGATACCAGCTGAGCCTGCAGGGCAGGGCTGCTGGAGAGGCCCTCGTCAAAGTGGTCACTGCTGAAACCAGTCACAGACACCACCCCTGTTGGTAAGCTTGGAGGCCAAACACAATTCATTCACCATGCTGCAAGTAACCCTGGTGTGACCTTTCCAAATGTCCTCCCGGGCCAGCAGGGTGGAGCAGTGGGCTGACCCACCATGCAGCACTTGCATTCCTTCTGGGTGCCGGTTCAAGTCCTGCCTGCTGCACTTGTGCTCCAGCTTCCTGTTGCCACACCCAGGAAAGCAACGGGTGACGGCCAGGCCCCCAGGCTCCTGCACGCACAGTCAAGGATGGAATTTGGGATCTTGGCTTCAGCCTGGCCCAGCTCCCAACGTTGAGGCCACTGCAAAGGGAACCAGTGGATGGAAGGTTCTGTAACCCTGCCTTTTAAATAAATTGCTGAATCTCTTTAAAAAGCGTCCCCTTTCCTTGGCCTCTCTGTGGGCACGTGGGGGTCATGGTGCACGTTGAAGCAGCTCCCAAGGAAGCCCTCCCTTGCTTCGAGGCTCCCTCGCTATGGTTAGAGGCATGGGCGCTCTCCTTGGCTGCCCGCCAGGCCCGGGACTCACTGTCACGGGGTACACAGTGTGGCCGGCTGCCATGGCCGTGACTTGACATTGAGCCTCTCTGTAAGCAGAGGATGTGGTGGAAGCCGCGTGCCCCCCCCCCACCTCACTCCCAGAAGCCGGGGGAGCATGCCCAGCACCACAGCCTGCCACCTGTGAATTCAGGCTCTCTGTGGGGGCTGCAGGCACCAGTGCGTGAAACTGCAGGTGGCTGGGGATGGAGGAGCAGGATGCCTGGCCCAGTGTCGGGGAGGCGAGGAAGGGGGCCGGGAAGGCCCTGGTCGCCCCTTGAAGCCCTGGGGACTGTGGCAGTGCAGCCCAGGCACGGCACCCAGATGGCCCTGAGCCCATGTCCTACCGGGGACGTGCTAAGCTCCATGGTGAGCAGGAAGGGGGTGCTGGGAGTCCTCCACAGCCTCCCGTGGGGCACCGTGGCTGCAGCTCTGGCAGCACGTGTGCTCGGCTACTGGCCTGAATCTATCCTGGCAGCCCACGGCAGCCGCCACCAGCCAGTGACAGGGACAGGGTCGGCAGCAGACTTGCATGCGCCCCATGCCCGCTTGGAGCTCCTGGCCATGAATTTATGGGTCACACGGTGCCCACCCTCTCCCAGGCCATTCCAGAGGCGCCTCACTGAAGGCAAAATAGATTCCAGAATGATCGTTCGCTAAGAGACATACATCAACCAGATATCCTCCACGAAACTGAAATATCGTAAAATCGTACGCACATGGGCCAGGTGCTGGGCAGGACCCATATTTCAGCAGAGGACACGGGCTGCACAGAACACCCGATGTTTTTGATGAATTAGACCCTGGTTTACGCTGTTACTTGCTTGTTGGAGAGAGTGAGATGGCCGTTCCATCACCATTCTGGCTTGCGCAGGGGCAGGGACAGCCGCCGCATCCCCCATCCGTCATGGGCACTGCGACCTGAGGCCACGCTCCCAGCTGAGGACACAGACGGTGCCGAGCCAGTTTGCCATCAGAGAGCAGGGTCTATGTGCTGTCGCTGTCACCTTACTGCCCTCTGCTCCTGCCCAGGACCCAGACATGTCTGTGGTCCCCAGAGGGGCACATCTGCCCAGGCCGTGTGTTACGTTGGTGTGAGCCAGGGCCTGCCGGGAATGGGGAACTCCCGTCGGCACTCCCTCTGTCCCCACATGCTGGCCATGGCCCCTGCTGCCCGGGTCCCACTGTGCTGTGCTGCCCGGGTCCCACTGTGCTGGGCAGCAGCTGTGGGATTCAAGCCGTCTGTCCCTGATGCCTGGCAAGCCCAGGGCTCACAGCCCAAGAGTGAATTCTCAGGACAGCGTTGGCTGCACACAGGCACCTCAGCAGCTCCAGGGGCACAGGACCTCCGTGCAGCCTTACTGTGCCATGCGTGCCCTTGGCCTGAGCCAAAGCCTTCCCAGAAAGAAAGGGAGAGAGAGAGGGAGGGGGAAGGAAGAAGAGGGAGGGAGAGGAGGGGAGGGGGGGAGAGAGAGGGAGGGAGGAAGAGAGAGAGGAGACAAAGGAGAGAGGAGGGGAGGGGGAAGAAGGAAGAGAGAAGAGGAGAGGCAGAGAGAGAGGAAGAAATAGAGGGAGGGAGAGAAGGAGGGGGGAGAGAGTGGAGGTGGAGAGAGGTGTGCAGCAGTTGCACACCCTGGCAGTGTCCTGGGTGGACTTCCTGGGCAGGGTCTGGAGAGGGCTGCCCGTGGGACCCATGCGTGCCGTGACCTGCCCAGGATTTTTCTTGTGGCTGTTTTCTGAACACCACAGCACAATGGCTGTTTGTGCACATGGTCACCCAGACGCAAGTGAAGCAGACAGCAGCCTGCGAGCAGGGGCTGAGCAGGCACGGACTAGCCCTCCAACCCCAGGTTCTGGTATTCAATGAGGGGTCCCTGGAACCTACCCGCCCCCACCCTGCCTCCCGTTCCAAGTCAGGGTGAGGGTGTGCTCTTATCAGAGCCCCTCTTGGCTTGGAGAACCAGGGTTCCTGAAAGTCTACCACCTCGTGGCAGGTGGCAGATCCAGGCGGGGCCTGGTCTGAGCATTCCCCCAGGCTGTCTGTTGCATCTGTTGGTGAGAGGGCTGTGGGGACCCAGGCGCCCAGGCAGGCCACGGAGGCCCCAGACAAGGGTGCTGGTGCCTGGGCCAGCGGAGACTCAGCCAAACTTCTCCCACCCTGGTGCCAAACACAGTTTACAGAAATCAATGAAGTATTGATGGATAAACAAGTGTGTTCAGATCCTGAGATGTGGCTGTGGGTCTGTGACAGATGGGCCTGGTGGGCACTGTAGTTCCTCCCCCATTTCTGTTCCTGGCAGGAACTCAGGAAAGACCAAGGCAGGAGGGGGCACTGCCCGAGGACACAGGGTGTCCAGGTCTGAGGAGGAGCCAGCCACTCAGAGGGGAAGGATGGCATTGTCCAGCCGCTGACCGGCCTCGTGCCCCAGCAGTGTGCTCTCACCTTGCCCATCAGCAGTGCCCACCCTGCCAGTGGCCATCAGCTGTGCCCACCCTGCCCTGCCCTCTTCCCTCATCCTGTTCCTCATCCACCACAGGCTGGTTCTGGGTCACCTCCCCCTGGTCTCCGTGCAGTGGCCCGAGTGGCGACACTCCAGGCCTGGCTGCTCATCTGCCCTCGCACAGCAGGGCAAGCTGGCCGTGTCAGCCCTGGGGAACCCTATGCCCCGTCTGTCTCCCTTTGGGAGATCTGCCCAGCTCATATCATCTTGTCTCTAGAGCATCACCTGGGGGCCTCATTTACCTGTTCTCTCCCTTCCTTGGGCACCGCCTTCAAGGGCATGCGAAGCAAATCAGTGGGCACCACACACCCCACCACTTGAGGGCCCCAACCCTCCCAGTTGTGCAGGTATCAAATGACCTGTCACAGAGATGACGTGGCGGAGGGAGGAGACGATCAGACCCCTTTGGGGTCTTGGAGCAGAGTTGGTAGGATGCATTCTGAGAAGAAAGACCCAGCTGGGCAAGAATGGCAGCATGTGCCCCACGCTGGGGAGGAGAGAGGCAGGTGCGAGCAGGGCTGCCCAGTGGCTGGCTGTCTCTGGAGCAGTGCTCTTCTCATGTGATGGGAACATGAAAGACTGAGAAAGCGGATACCTTACTTGGGCATCAGCTACTCATGGGGCCTCTTGGTGCCCTGGAGAGCTCGTGTTCTGCGTGGCTCCCACCTGTGGCAAGATAGTGCCAGGGCAGGAAGGGGGCATGTGACACGAAGAGCGTGTACCTCTTCCATTCCCTGGGGACACAGCTCAGGCCCCCAGCACCCACCACCCTTAACCTGACTCATCTGGGTTGTGCTCTGTGCTGGGCAGCCAGGGGGAGCTGACCTGGACACTTGACAGAACACATGGTCATAGGGAGAGATGGGCATGCAGATGGCACGACACAGCAGGTGCTTCTGCAGGAAACAAGGTGAGATGCATCAGGCGTCTGTCGAGATGAGGCTGAGATTTGTTTCTCTACAGTGTGCCCCAGGTGCTCGTCAGTGGGGTGAGGCTGTCCTCCCCCGGGACGACCTGTGTGAGCTCCCTGGCATGTTGCATGAGATCCTGTCTTCCTGGGGAGGGGCGGAAGCTGTGCTGGCAGACGGCCCCGCCCCTTAACACTCTTTCCAGCAATGGATGCCATCATGCCCCTGTCCCACCGTATGTCCCAGGGGCTGACACACATCTAGATGCAAGCGGAACTGGGTGTGCACAGCTGCACACAGGGCTACTGTGGCTTGGAGCACCTGCACGCTGCACTGAGCCATGCTGTGTGGCTCTGGGACTGTGGCACCTGCTGTGTCTAGTCTCCCCATCTTCTGCAGCACTGCCTGTCCCACCTCTCAGATGCCTGTTAGCCTAAATGGTGCAGGGCAGCACCTGGCGGTCAGGAGGACGCAGGAGCCAGGGTAAAGGGAGAACCGTCCACAGCTTCCCGCTGGGCGGGAGGGAAGGCGTGGCCGGGCAAGCAGCTGGGGAGGCTGGCTTTCACAGTCCCTGGTTGCTGGGATTACGCCCCTGGTGTGATTGAGGGCAGGGCCCTGTGGGCTTGAAAGCAGCATCTGATGAAAGCGGAGGTGGAGCGGGGCCTTCAGACTGGCTCCTTTGTATATGGAAGGCATGTAGGGTCTCCCGAAGAGCTAGCCTGGAAAGGCCCAGCTCCTCCCCGGGGCTGCCAGCCCATAGACATCAAAGCATCAAGGATCACAGGAAATAGCCACACCTTCACCTTCACTTACCCAAGTGCTCAGGGTGGCTGGGGGCAGGGTCTGGTCCCCAGCCTGGGGCTCTCCCGGCCAAGCCTTCCACGCCACCAGGTGGGCCTGCCTGCTCCTGCTCCTGCTCCTGCTCCTGCTCCTGCGATGGTGCTGCTTCTTGCTTGCTCGGCTTGCATGCTTTGCTTGCTCCTTGGCTGCCTTTTGCCCCCCCCGCCTTCTGTTGCTTGGCTATTGCTGCTTGCTTTTCTTCTGCGCATGCTCTCTGCTCTCACTTTGCTTAATCCTGCATCTGTCTGCTTCTGCTTCTCTGTCTGGGATTTTCTTCTTTGCTTGCCTTCTTTGCTGTATGCAGCTCCTGCTGGCCTTGCTGCTTTGCTTTGCTGCTGCGCCTGCCTGGTTCTTTGCTGCTGCTCTTGCTTGCATTGCTGCTGCTCTGGGTGCTTCTGCTGCTGCTCCTGCTTCTGCCTTGCTCATTCCTGCTAACTTATCTAGCTATGCTGCTGCTCTGCTCTGAGCCTTTTCTTTTTTTGCTGCATGCTGCTGCTGCTGCTGCTGGGAGTTACTGCTTGCTATGCTGCTTGCATGCCTGCTGCACCTTCTTTTGCTGTCCTGCTGGCTTTGCTTGCTCCCTGCTCCTGCTCTGCTGTGCTTCTGCTGCTCTTCTAAGGCTTAGTGGATTTTACTGCAGTTTAGAGTGAAGCGGGTGGCATAGAGAGCTCCACCCGCCCTAAGGTGGAAGTCATAAATATGCAAGTATACTTCTGGGAGCAAATTCCTGCACTCGCGGATGGGCCCTCCCTCGTTAGTTTCCAACGCAGGCAGCTGGGCCACCTGGCAAGTAAGCTGGCCCTGACCAAGGTCGCCAGGGCTGTAGGCTGAGCCGAGGACCCATTCCCTGCTCCCTGGAAGGTCCACTTTCCAGCCGTCAGGCCATCCCAGGCATGCCCAAGGATTCTCGAGGGAACAGACTCACGGTTCAAGGATGGCCTGGGAGGTTTCCGCAGCTCGGGTGCACCACAGCCAAGGCCAGGTCCCAGAGCTGGATGCAATGGGTGGGCTTTTGCAAACGCGGGGACGCCAGTGACCCCCGCAGGCCACCCTCCTTGTGGTGCGTGAGGAGTAATCCAGCCAGGCCGGCCCGGGTAGGGGAGAGAGGACGGTGGACCAGTGTGGACCATGTGGACCACGGGGGCCTAAACCACGGTCCGGGGTCCAGGGAGCAATCTCGTCCTATCACTCAATCTTCTCCATCTCCGAGGCCAGCATGGCTACCCCGGGGGTGCGAACCCAGCGCCAAGGCATCTCGGCCGTTGGCTGCTTGGGCTTATTTTTTTTTATCCAACAATTTAATTCCTAAACCTTTCCAAAGGCTTCGAACCTCAAACCTCGCCGCCCCCACTTCGCCTCCCTTCGAACTACGCCTCAAACATCGCTCTCTTCGCGTCTAACCAACTCTCAATCGGCCCGCCCCCCCCCCTCGCAGATCCTCAGCGCTTCAAAACAAACTCATCAACAACAACAACTCTCACACAACACGAACAAACAAACAGTCTCTCTCTCACAACAAAACAACCTCTCACAAACTTAATTCCTCAAAACAATCAATCCCAACGAAACCTACGAAGAACGCTCAACAACCGGGCTTCACAACTCTCCCCAAACTCCTTTCAACAAAAACTCTCCACCACACTCATATCTCATCTTCAAAACTCTCATCAACTCGGGGGGTCAACTCTCATCGCTTAAATCGTCCAAACAACACAAAAACTCTCCGAACAAAACAACCTGTCTCAACATTTCAACTCTCACACACGCCCCTCCTGGCGCGGCGCTCTCGCTACCCCGCAAGTGCACTAGGACCTTCGGACAATCGCGGAGCCCACGACGATGAACCTTGCAGTCCAGGCGAACGTGAGCGCGGCGCGGCGGCGGAGCGATGTCGCGGGAGCGGCGCGGCCAGAGTCGAGCTTCCCATAAGCAAACGGCGTCCTGCAAGAGGGTCTGTCCCCAAACGTGTGTGGCCATACGGTCCCCCAAGCCCCCCCCCCGGCCCCCCGCAACCCCCCCCCCCGGTCCCCCCAACCCCCACCCAGACCCCCCACCCGCCTACATACCACAAGGAGCGTGGGGCTTTTTTTTGCCCGCAGATCCTGGCGGGGCCGGGGTGCGCCCCGCCTCCTCCCGCCGCCGCAGGGTAGACAGGGACTCTTTTGTTCCGTGTCCGTTGGGGGACGCTGTGCCCAGCTCAGGGCGGCTCGGCAAACGGGGTGGAAGAACAGCAGCAGCCAATTGCTGCCTGGGTGGGCCGCCTTCACCCCTACTCCACTCCTGATCTAGCTCTCAGTGGGCGCCCCTGGGAGGATGCAGGGGCCAGCCCCACCGCTTGAGTCCCTGTCACCCACTTGGCAAGCCTGTGTTGGACAATGCTTATTCTGAAAACTGAAATGTGGCCACTCTCCCTGACCCAGGCACCAGCAGGAAGCCAGGATAACGGATTTGGGAACTTCGAAACAGCCCCAAAGGGGAAGGACAATTTGCGATAATCCTCACTAAGTCCTCTTCAGACACCACCTTGCAAGAGGAAAGTAGACATGCAGGCTCAAATTCAGGAGCCAGAACGCTCATATTTCAAAACCACTTCAAGTTCTCCTGGGCCTTCGGGCATGGGCTGTGCCCTGCCCCAGCTGCCCCATGCGCCCAGGAAAGCCCCGAGACCCACAGACCAAGCAGATCTTGGCCAAGGCACGGCCTCAGCCTCAGGCAGCTCCAGGCTCCAAGGACCGCCATCCTTCCACTTCCCTGCCAGTCCTCGGTCCTGGACCACAGGAGGCGGGGATCAAACAAAGGCGCATCTAACCAGTGAGTCCTTTCCTGGCATCCTGCTTCCTCCCAGGAGTTGCAGGCAAGGCCTTCAGGGAAGAGGCACCCTCCCTCTTGGAGTATGCCTCCAACATCATCCTCCTGCCGGGGGTCTTCTCAGACAACAAGGAAGCCTTGCCTGAGCGCCCACGTGCCCAGCTCAGTCCTGGCCCTCACCACCTCACTGAGGGCTGTCTGTGCTGTGTGTATCACATTACAGCACATGGTAAAAGCGTGCCTGCTGCCACCACCTCCAGTCCCCAGGTCCTCCACTTCCTGGCCCTGACTCAGCCTGAATGCCACCAGCTCCTTAGCTCATAGATGTGAGGCTGGGCGAGCAAGAACCACCACCCACCTTCCCCTGCCCTGGTCTGATCCAGACCTACTGGCTCGGCTTGCCACTGGGGTGTGGAGCCCCCAGCACCCACTCAGCAGGGCCCCTGCAGCCCAGTGTCCCCAGCAGAGCCACGCTCCTCCCTCTGACCTGTGAGTCTCCCACCTTCCTTGGACACCCATATGGGTCCCCAGACGTCGCATGCACTTGTGGCAGGAGATGGGGACCCTTGCTGTCTGCACCACCACCCCAGACATGGCCATCTGCCCTGCACCCCTGCCCACCTCCAGGCTGGGAAAGGCACCAGCTACACGGAGCCATCCTCGCCTCACCTTCAGGACCCCACTATGCCTCGAACTCCTCTCTCGTCTCCTCATCCCCTGTACTAAACATCAGCCTCCCAGGGCCCTCACTCTGCTTGGAGCCAGGTCTCTGGGCAGAGTCGTCACATGCCTGTTTCTTGTTCCAGCATTTGGGAACCCTCCCCACAGTGGTGCCAGGTCTCCTGGTGCCTGCCAGCACTGCAGGCTGAGCCCTGTGCACAGGCTGCAGGTGAGACACAGCTGTGGGAGTGGGCGAGTGTGTCAGCTGCCCACCAGAAAGGCCAGAATCTCCAGCACCCCTCTCTCTGCATGCCCTCTGTCTCTCCATGCAGCCCCCTCTGTTTCCCTGTGTGTACTTCCGTGCGCCCTCTCTTGCACATCCCCTGTGTGTGCACCTCTGTGCACCCCTCTCTCCGTGCATCCCTCTCTCCATGTGCCTCTCTCTCCGTGCACCCCTCTCTCTGTGCACCCCTCTCTCCGTGCACCCTTCTCTCTGTGCACCCCTCTCTGTGCACCCCTCTCTCCGTTCACCCTTCTCCCGTGCACCCTTCTCTGTGCACCCCTCTCTCCATGCACCCTTCTCTCTGTGCACCCCTCTGTGTACCCCTCTCTCCATGTGCCTCTCTCTTCATGCACCCCTCTCTCTCTGCACCCCACTTTCCGTGCACCCTTCTCTCTGTGCACCCCTCTTCGTGTACCCCTCTCTCCATGTGCCTCTCTCTTCATGCACCCCCCCTCTCTGCACCCCACTTTCCGTGCACCCTTCTCTCTGTGCACCCCTCTCTTTGCACCCCTCTCTCCGTTCACCCTTCTCCCGTGCACCCTTCTCTGTGCACCCCTCTCTCCATGCACCCTTCTCTCTGTGCACCCCTCTGTGTACCCCTCTCTCCATGTGCCTCTCTCTTCATGCACCCCTCTCTCTCTGCACCCCACTTTCCGTGCACCCTTCTCTCTGTGCACCCCTCTTCGTGTACCCCTCTCTCCATGTGCCTCTCTCTTCATGCACCCCCCCTCTCTGCACCCCACTTTCCGTGCACCCTTCTCTCTGTGCACCCCTCTCTGTCTCGGAAAATCTCAAGAACTTTTCATGTACCCCTTTGGCTTCAGTCTGGGATGTCCCCCTATTTCTTGGCCTTGCTCAGTGGCCTCCCTCCCCTCTTCACAACTCTTCAGGGATGCTGAGGGGGGCTCAGCCTGGCATCCAACCCCACTCCCACCCTGACACACACGCCCGTTTACCAGCCAGAGACTGTGGCCTCGCTCCTCCACCCCTACCACTCCAGCACTCTGCAAGCTCCATTCCCTCTCCAGGAACTCTGTTCCTCCCTTCTCACTAGGCTGATGTCTGCCCGGTCGTAAATGTGTCAGCTCAGCCTCACTGTCTTAAGGAATCCCTGCCAGTGCCAACAATCATGCTCTCATAGGCACGTGTGTGCCCAGGCACGGGACGCAAATACGAGACAGGACAAGCACCTGTCACTGTGGATGATGAGACAGCAAAGGCGTGGGTGAATGGGCTGTGGAAGAGCATGCAGCCCTTCCAAGGGGCAGCAGAGTGCTGACCTGGTGTTTGCACCAACGGAGCCCAAATCCAAGTACTCCCCAGCATGGAAAGCTGAGTAAAACAAAGAATACAGCCATGAAAAGGTTGGCAGTCAGCGGGAGAGGGAGAGTGAATGTCAATTATCTAATACACCTCTCCTTCTCTCTCCTTCCCTCCTTCCTTCCCTCCCTCTTTCTCTCCTCTGTCATGAAAAGATACAGTATTCTAATTATACCTGAAATATTTGATGATGCCTTAAGATGTTCTGACAGTGTTCAAACTCTCCATTAGATATGTCCTAAAAACAAAAACATGGCAAAACAAGCCTCAGTGGCTTCAGAAACGATACTGTTAACAATTGGGCTTGCTATTGTTATTTTAAATAGTTATGGCACATAGGATAAAGTCAAATGTAATTAATGTGCCTACCATTAGAAGCAAGAGCATCAGCACACAGGCAGAGAAATGCAGACATAAAGGCGAAGGTTTTCAGTGGCAAACATACATCACCCTAAATTCAAATCTTCTAGAACAAATGTTTCCTGGGCTCAGCCCTTAACACAGCCATAAGGGCATCCAAGCATCAGAGGAAAATCCCAGGATACTGACCCCCACCGAGGCCTGGAGAATGGCTGGCAGGGCTAAGAGTGAGGTGAGACCCAAAGCTTTGTCTGGTCAAGGTCCACGAGGAATGGAAAATGTCCAGAGGATGCAGGCATTAGCTGAAAGCATTCCCAGCAAGCAAATCCAGGGTGATTTTGGCATCAACTTTAAAATAGGAAAGGATTAAAGGATTACAACTCAAGCAAGAGGGGAAAATCCAAATCCTTACCAATATGAGTGAGCAAAGGGATGGATGGATGGATGGATGAGTGGATGGATGGATGGATGGATGGGTTGGTGGATGGATGGATGGATGGATGGATGGATGGATGGATGGATGAGTGGATGGATGGATGGATGGATGGATGAGTGGATGGATGGATGAGTGGATGGATGGATGGATGGATGGATGGATGAGTGGAT